>NW_026086627.1:0-14335 GCF_022539395.1 Myiozetetes cayanensis | reverse complement strand
CTTATGTTTCCCCCTGGAATCCCCCCTAAATCTTTCCAATGCTTCAAGGCACACCCTAAGGGGGTCTTCATGTTTATATCTTTACTTTGCTGGCCTCCCATTGCTGTTTTCTAGATCTATCTCTTTGCTTTAACCAGATCTTTTCTTTGTGTCAATACTTCATACACACAGTTTCCAATCGCTTCGTCCGTCTCTGGCCTGTCTTCTCGCGAAGAAATCAGGAACCGCAGATTAGGACTCCGCACTCACTTCGTGCTTATTTGCACGTCTCACTCACACACATTCACACCTGTACACTTTTAGATAAAACGTTCTTACCTTTTAGCTTATTGCTTTACCAAATAAAGTCGCGAGGTGTCACTTGCAGACCGTAAAATACTGCTGCCCAATATTCAGTCTGTTGCAAGCTAAAAGATATATCGTTTACAAAGTATTTGATCCCTGCCTCATCTTAATCGAGTACAATTTCTTGCATTCTCTTTGGGCTTACATGTACTGTTACACTATAGAATGAACAATTACAGAAAGAACAGATTTTTATCCTAAGATTTAGACGCGCAGTCCATTAAACAGTACAGAAAATAAGCAGAATTTAAGAAAATAAGCAAAACTCATATTTCATACAATAAGTTTTTTCCACATTCCAAAGTCCTTTCTCGAGAGAAGTTATTGGAACCGCTCCCAGAGATTGGCACCACTCCCAGAAATTGTCGAAACCTTCCCAGACTTTTGGAAATAATCCCAGATTAGTTAAAACACTACAACAGACAAGCGATATGATACAATTTTTGCCGGCAAACTTATCCGAATTTTAACCCGTTCTCCGTTCTCTGGTGGGACTTTAACCCACGATTACCTGGAAGTCCACCCCAAGGCCGGGCCTCAAACCCGAATTTTTGGGATTTTAACCCAAAGTGGGACTCAAACCCACGATACCTGGGGGGCCAAATCCAAGCCGGGTCTCTAACCCGTAGGGGATTATATGCTGGGGCGTCCCCTCAGCGTTCCCCTGGGGGTAACGTCTTACCCCCGTCTCAATAAAGCGCTTTCTATTCCGAAAACATATAAAGCAAAACACAATAACATATAAAGCAAAATACCTCTTAATTTAAAGCAGGAGTTCTTGTCCGCCGTCGCACGTAGGTCCGAGGGGTCTGGGGAGTCTCTACCAACAAAAATCCGCCGGCAGGGCCCAGAGAGTCCCTAGACCCCCAGGCCCTGGCTCAGGAGGACTAAAACCTCCTGCCTGGCTTCGCCAAAAATGATGCCGGATTTTGCCCCAAAAGGCACGGAGAAACTGCTTTAGAGACAAAGTTTGTTTCTTTAAAGCAGGAGGTATTTTATTGCAACGCATTGGAGAGCTTCCAGGTCTCCCTGGCCATAAAGCTGTCGTGTACAATCAGCATAGCTCTTTTATACAGTTTTTGAGTATAGGATTACAACACAATCATGCATATTCATTAAATTGCAACATCTACTTGTAATATTCATATATAGGCGGAGTCTGGGCGGAGTCTTCAATTTGGGGAGATTTCACGGTGGGGGTTCCTGTTGCCTTCCTCTGGGCTGGGGTCGTGTTTGAGTCTTCCTCACTGTAAACTTCTGAACTTTCTTTAGATCTTCTCCTTTTAAGGCAGTTTTTGGCAAACATAATAGGGTTAGGCTGACTTTTGGCTCATCCTAGGATTTGCTGAGTTGCTATCTCTGTGAGGAATGCTGCTATCTCTCAAGGACTGCTCTATCTAGTCAATGCGTTCTGTTCCTCAAGACGATTTATGACTCCTTCTTTCCTAATTTCCTAATGTTAAGGTTTTTTACAATTTTGTTTTAACCTTTTATGTTTCAAAGCCTTCCTTAAGTGAGTGGCTTCAGAAGTTTTAGAAAGGAGTTAGTATATGAATTAGGACAATTAGGGATTTTTACTATGTTTTTCCATTCATCTTGTACATGTGTCCATTAGAATAAGATCAATGAACTATTAATGACATCTTCATGTGAATAGTACATGAAATAGAAACATTTAAAGCACTGACTCTTTACTTTTGATATTGAAAGTCCAGAACAGAATATTCAACTTAAATTTTCCTGGTATTTAGATCTAGTTCCACTACTCAGTTCTAAAATCCCTTTCATATATGAATAGGTCTTTCTTCTGTGGATATTTTCCATCTGCACTATCAACTTGCAAAGATTATTTTTTCCTTCCAAAATATCATCATTATCATGATGGCATTTTCAGAGCATTATGGCCATGGTAGACAATATTTTTAAATGTATACAATTATTTTAAATGCATATAATTTCTTAGTATTACCAGAGTTCTACCATAATCTGTAATATATATAGTCTTAATTTCATTATTAAAAATAGGGTTTTTTTCAGAAACACAAATCATACTCACGCTGATGGCACACTCGTGGAATACAATACACTATATCAGGACTGATAATATCACATGAAGACTCTATTGCCCAATTAAGTGTCAACCTCTTTTTTTTTCTTTTTTTTTTTTTTTTGTAACTACAAGAGAATTCCAACAAAAACCTTAAAACAAAAAGAAAACAAACAACATAAAGCCAGGATTACCTACATCTTCATTACTTCCAACTGTTTGTGTTTTAGAAATTGGTTTAAGAACAGAAGTGTATTGTGCAGCATGATCATCACAACAATGGTTACATAGTTTACCAGAGTTTGAAAAGGGGGGAAAAAACCAAATCAAACCAGAACCACATACATGTGTAAAAGCCAGGTTTGGCACATTATTAAATTTCCAAATTAATTTAAAATGCAATATATCTCTGTGAGGTAAAACATACGCAGGTATTCTTCCCAAGAATGCCAAGGTAGTGGAAAGATTAAAAAAAGTTTTATTTCAGATGCAAGGACCATTTCTTAATGATGCTGCATACACTAGAACCCCAGGGAAAAAAGGCAATGCCCCGCCTTCTCCGAGGCTTTTTGTATCTTCTGTCTCTCCTCCCATCCCTCTGGTCCAAGGAGGCCTTGTACATGTCTACAAACGTTATCTCTGTGCATACCAGGGAGAGAGAGAGCTTGCTCACAGCTTCTCCCTGCAACTTTCTCTGAAATGCAGAAGGAAGAAAAAACATCTAACCCATTTGAAAAGGCATTTTACAGTCTTCCTAAGTGAAATCGAGTTCTAGTTTTCTGTCACAAAGTCTTCCGAAATCGTACCTGTCATATATATAACCATAAATTCATGTCAATAGAAGAATAAAACAAACAAGTTGTAAAACTTAATTACACCCCCATAAAGAAATAAAGCAGACCATTTGTAAGGCCATCAAGGTCAAAAGCCATAAACCATCTTTACTTTCCTAAAATGAATTATAATAAAATTCTGTTAAATCAATGATCTTTTAGGTGTCTTGTGGTCTAAAAATGTATGAATTATAGGAGAACTATCACTGTTGTAGAGATAACAACCTAGCTCTAATTGTGAAAATAAACACATGGTAAATGTATATGTGTATGATGTAATAAATATGCATGAAGTAACTAGAATAAATGTTAGTCAAATACTGTATCAGGTGCACAGAATCTTTCTGTAGCCCAGCATGTTGTTTGCTTTTACCATATAATAAATTCCACTTTGAAAACTGATTATATCTCAAGACTCAGTTTCTCACAAATTGGGGAATATTTAGAGATTGTTTCTCACATATCTATCCCTGCAATCTCCAAAGGCTATGCTATAAATCATGGATTAAATACCTGAAGATTTCCTTAGTTTGTCACCACATACACTCTTTATTTTCAATGTGTAAGAAAAAGGAAAAAAAAAAAAGGTATGTTGTGGATGTAGTGTCAGGAAACAGGGACCTTAAAGAACAATTGTGGGAAGTGGGAACAATAAAGGCCAAAAGAGGTTTGATGATGGATCAGGAATAGAAGATGTACAGCTTTTAAATTCTTTGCACAATGCGATCTACCAAAGAGACATCCCAATAATAATGTATATATCACCCCAAGGATATTAAAAATGGACTTTCTTGGTAGCTAGCTTTTAGAGACGTGAATAGAGTAAATACAATTATTACATGGTTTTATTTGAATAATCCAATAATTAAAATATTATTAAAATGACACATTTTTAAACCACTAGATATGTTTTAAAAGTTTATTTAATTTAGTCTCAACTGATTATTTGATGACAAGTGCAGCAGAATGCATCTTTTCACTACATACTTTGAGCTGCAAGATTTTAAGTAATATTTATAAATTTATTGCACAATGGTCTAAGTGTATAGGTTTTTATTTATACTGTAAATTTCTTTACCTTAAATACTACACACTGCTACTTGCAGCCAAAGTTTTTCTAGTGCTAAGTTATTCAATATTCTATTCTACTATCTAGCTTAATGTTCCTCTGTTCCCATAACCAATTATTCTTCTTTTCAAAAAGATATCTGAACAACAGGAGAAATAATAAACTGCCTGAAAAAAATTTAAAATAAAAACAAACAGACCTGAAAAATCAATACAAGTACAAAAGTAACTTCAAAATGTACCTTTAAATTGAGAAGTTAAAGTAAACACAACAGATTTCAAGATTAATACAGCATGAACCTGATCTAATCTAACTGAAATCAGAGAAAATTCCGTGGTATACTTTACAAGGAGTAGGATCAACTGTTCTGGACTCCTTTTCCCCCTAAAATTAAAGAATACTTCTCCAGGTCATTGTAACCCTCACATTTTGGTGTACAATACACACAAATGACTCAAACAAAAGATGCAGCATAAGGATTAAAATGTACCCTTTGCTAACATATGATGGCACTAGACAGTATGCTATCAGAAATCTGTAATCCACTACTAATCTAACTGAAGATTTATGTTATAAGGGAATATATACAAATGACTAAGTAGAACACTCAGCATAAGGATTAAGACTTCTTACCCCATATTTTCATTGGTGGGATGTTGTTCCATACTGAAAGTGACACTGTTCATCAACATCATACACCTGACCTGAGGCCACAGCTGGATAAAGGAATTCACACTTGGGAGGCTAATTATCAAGGTAAGTACCATGGTCTGAACTGTTTAACATAAAGGACCAAAGGAATTAGGAATTCTACTGACTGTAAATCACAGTAATGATGTCATGTATCTAGTTCTTACTTTTAACAGTACTGGGTGTGAAACAAATATGATTTCAATAGACAAACAGTAAGATGGTACACCCACAGTAAAGATAACAAATAATTAGAGGGAATTAAGAGATTAAAATAATTTTCATCATTATTTTCCACTGTAGTGGTTTTGAGTCTAGGCCTTCCTTGGTAACCAGGTTGGAACCAAGGAACCAAGGCCATGTTCCCAGCATTCCATACGATTTTTACATAAGCAAAGGTATAAATAAGAAGGGAGAGGAAACTCTCATTCTTCTTTCTTCCAGTGAACTGAAAGGGAAGCTTCTTTGCTGTCGTTATGCCCAGGTGAAGGAGTGAGGCCTAGTGCGCCTAGTTGACCTTGAGAAGCAGATCGTGCTGGTGGGTGTTGGAGCAGTTTTCTGGCTATCTTGAGGGAAGTATTTGGTTTTTGTCTCTTTTTCCCTTTTTCCCTTTTCCTTTCCTTTGCCCTCTTGGGGGGTTCCCTGGGTGTGATATCTTGTATATAATTCTAAATACATATATAAAGGTGTGTTGCTTGGAATTTGGTTTGGTTTGGGTTCTTTTAGTTTTGCATGGTCTTTTCAGTCTGTCCAAGAGAGGGAGAGGGAGGGAGAAGGTTTTTCCCTGTGGTCCGGGCACTTGGCTGGGAGCCAAGTCCAACCTGGGACATCCACACAGGACACTTTTAATATCCATCTGGAAAGGGTGCTGGACCATCTTTTCTTGACTCTGCTTTTACCAAGAAAGGTTGGACCAGATTATCTTTGAGGTCCCTTCCAACCTAATATTCTATGATTCTATGATATTAACAAAAATCCTTATTTGAGATTGTGAAATATATTTCATATATTATCCTTTTTTAAAATACAACCATTTCTGAGCCACACAAAACTGAGTTTCATTTTTGTTTTAAAATTCTCATTTGCTTTGACTGATGAATAGCTACATTTGGTCATAGAATAAAAAATAAACAAATTAAGCAAATAAAATAAATTAAATTTACAATTCTTAATGACTCTTCTGATTCTTTAAACAACTAAGTACAACTTATAGATATGAGCAGCTCAACTGGTTTATAAAACACATTTAAAATTTAACATGATTAAATGTTTGTAAAAGGAGGACCTTTCCTTCCATTTGAGTGAACAAAATTGTTACAGTAGTAAAAATTCTCCAGGATCTTCAAATGTACCTATACTTGGGTGAGTGACAAAATCTTACAGATCCAAGGATATTTTCTATTCTATTAATAATATTTAGTCTTAAAAAATTCATTTTGGAACTAAGATCATCATATTTGAAAACTTTATTATTCTCTTCTTTCCACTGTGTTGTTTGATGGGATTTTTTTTGGTGGTTTTTTTCCAGTTGTTTTTTTCTCTTCAAAACATTCAACCACATATTCAACCACAATATTTTTGTGTAGTGGAACAAATAGCAAAGCAAGCCAAAGGCAGACAAAGTTCTCCTGTTTAGAAAACTGTGCAATTTGCTAAATATAATTATTCGGTTTTATTTAGTCAATGTGCATAAAAGAGGACTTTTTTTTTTTTTACTTTCATTTCACATGTCAATAAGGATTTCTAGAGAATTCTTATGCCAACACTTTAATTTTTTTTCTGACATTCCTACAAATTTTTCCAGCACTTATTTTTTTATTTAAGACTTTTTAAAAGCCTTTTGGTTCATTATAACCTCTAATTAGCATCCGGAGAGAGTTACACACTCTTCTCTAAAAGAAATTATTTTTAATTTAGTGAGAAAAATATTTTGGCAAAAGGTTTTTACAGGAGTAAAAGACAATCAAGAAAAGAGCATTTTACTAAAACATTCAGCACAAAGACCCATTCCACAGGAAACACCCTCTAAAACAATCCATATACCAGTTTTAGTAAAACACAATTCCTTGATTTTAATTTACCTACAAGAGAAGGAAAAGAGTAACAGAAGAAAACAGATTAAAAGGGATAAAGAAGAAAGAAGGAGGGAGAGAAAGGACAGAGAGAAAGGAGAGAATAGTTACTGACAAGATTCGATGATTCACATGGTGCCGGCTGGAGAGGGAGAAGAGAGAAGAGAGAAGAAGGGAGTGACCACAGGCAGTCTCATGTATTTATAGAGTTCAGTTTTCCCTTCCAGGCAGGATATCCGGTCAGGACCTTTCAGGCCAGAGTGAGTTGCACTGTAGCCAGTCACAGGTTGCAGGGGTGTAGTGTGGGCGGGCTACCAGGCAGCTCTGCCTTGACAGCTGGCTGCAGGCCTTCAGCCATGCCATGTGGTCTGCATGGGCAGCAGGCCTTATGTGCAGACCTTACCACGTTCCTGCAGGTCTGGGCCCAACCCTTCCCCACATGCACACACACACAGTAAGTTGGTTCCAATCCATATCAATAATTCAGTGAGAGTCGGATCCAGGATCTCACAACAGGTTACTGACATTTCAATTCCGGTGTAAGATTTATTTCTCTACTGTCTCAAAGCAAGGTATAAAGTCTACTGTGGTGGTTCCTACTTTGAATAAAGTACATATGCCATTTTGGTTATTTTTTCAAAGTGACAACTTGAGGTTTTGGAGGGGTTTGTTTGTTTTTGATTTTCATTTAAAACTACAGCAGTGAATACACCTTCCTATGAAAAACACTTTCATGGGAACATATACTTCTGCATTTGCACCATGCAGGTACCTCTGACAAGTGAATAGGTCCATGTGTAAGGTAAAGAAGGTGCTCAGCAGTGGTTTTTGTTACAGTTACCACCAGGTTTTTTATTGCTGTTAGTAGCATGCTAGATATTAGAAACAAACAACAAAAAAATACTGCTGTCCCAAGGAATGCAAGTGATTTGTGAATCTGGATAGTTATGCCCTCATTTTGGGATTTAGTACTCTTGAGACAGATCACTCTTGATATCGAAAGCATAAATCAAGTCTTGCCTGCACTATTGTATTTTCTGCTCTCCCATGTGACAGTCAGGGTTCACCCTGTGACCAGAAAGAACCGAAGTTAGTCTGCTGATTTTGCATCAATATGTCAATAAAGTTATAAAATTCCTGGGTTTGTTTTTACTTACATGTAAAATTGATTCTGCTAGATGATAAATTTACTGTTGGCCTAATGAAAATTTTATGTTTCGCAGAAAGACACACAAGTCTCAGTATTCATTCATTTAAAATTTTTTGTTACCCACAAATCTAGACTTTGTGTAATGCTGCTGTGATGTTCCTAATAAACAAGTACCAAATCATAAAATCAGAGAAATGTTACATATTAGATTTTAATTATTTACCTTGATCCTGGAGACTAGGACTGCAGAAAAAATAGAGACATAGAATTCCATATATTAAATCTAGAATTAAACAAATTATGTTCAAGCAAACTTCAGAACAAGTAGCTAGACTTGCTTAGATATTTTTGTATCATGTCGAAGGTAGAAATATGATGAAAATTTAATCATCTTCACCTTAAGACAGTTGTTTCTGAGCTCAGAAATTGAGAAATAAAACCTGTTCTTTTCAACTCCATAGGAGATGTTTATAAATAAGACACATTAAACATTGTTACCAAATTGACTGCAAAATTTTTGGAAACCCATAAGGATGTGCCTGGGTGTTGCAGAGCCACTTCTGGGCAGCCCAGCCAACAACTCCAATGCTTATGTACTTCTTTACTTAATGCGAATGACACACAGGTCAGGGAGGCCTGTTTTCCAGTTGTGTGTCTCACTGTAGAGGTGGTTTCTGTGTGCATAGCTACCATGCTTACTGTTGTTGTAATTTAAGTAAATTATTTAATGTACTAATATAAACACCTGCAAATAACTTACCAGTCTCAGATAAGAATATCTTACCCTCTGGGATTTGTGTGTACAAAGCACTATCTTGTTTCATATGATAATTTGTTTTAACATGCTTAAACTTGATGTTTAAAGAATATGTGGGGTTCTGACTGTGGGAATCTGTGAGTAGCTGGTAAGGGTCAGCTGTTGGAGACTGATACTTCTTGTAAGGTACTAGTGGTCTACTGGAAAGTGAGATATCAGGACAGGAAGGGGGTCTGTTTATGGTGTTAGGAAAGGAGAGCTATTCAAGTACCTGAATCAAATGCTTTAATAATTTTTGTTGGTGTGGTGCTGTTATGTATGGGTAAATGAGGATATCTGGATGCCAAAAAACTCTGCACTCCTGCCTTTTGTTCTAACCACTTCTATTGCCATTTCTTCACAGATTATGCTTCCTAGCTTTTCTTCATAGCTGCTATTCAGCAAGTACAGTAAAAAGGGCCAGCCTGCTACAACCATGAATTTGAGTAACCCAAAAATGTAAATGAATACAAATATTTTTCTACTTTTCTGCTGCTTTTCTGAAGACATGAGAGGGAGAGGGAGATATATGCATGTGACGCATCTGTCAGTTCAGTGTATGTCCTGTATTATACATGCACCTTATTATTTTTTTATTTTTATAACCCTCAAAGAAAACAAAAGTAAGTTCAAAAGCCAGTCCTCCTGTGGGCATCTATTCCCCAACTGAGAACTGAACCCAAGGAGTGTGCCAGCAGTGTGCCCAGGTACCAAGAAGGCCAGTGACATCCTGGCTTGTATCAGAAATAGTGTGGTCAGCAGGACTAGGGAAGTGATTGTCTTCCTGTAGTTGGCACTGGTGATGCCACACCTCAAATACTGTGCTCAGTTTTTGGGCCACTCACTTAAAGAACGACATTGAGGTGCTGGAGTGTGTCCAAAGGACAACAAAGTTGGTGAAAGGACTAGTGCACAAGTCTTAGGAAGAGTGGCTGAGGGAACTGGGGTCATTTAGCCTGGAGAAAAGGAGGATCAGAGGGTACCTTATCGCTCTCAACAACTAGCTGAAAGGAGGTTTTAGTAAGGTGGGTGTTGGCCCCTTCTCCCAGGTAACAAGTGATAGGACAAGAGGAAGCAGTCTCAAATTGTGCCAGGGGAGGTGTAGCTTGGATATTAGGAAAAAAAATTTTTTCACAGGAAGCATTGTCAAGCATTGGAACCAGCTGCCCAGGGAGGTGGTTGAGTCACCATCCCTAGAGCTATTTACAAGACGTAAATTGCCATCCAGAGGGACCTCGACACACTTTGAGAGGTGGGCTGATGCAAACCTCATGAAGTTCAACAAAGCTAAGTGCACCTGGGTCGGCGCAATCCCAGGTACATTTACAGGTGGGGAGAAGAAGTGATTGAAAGTAACCCTGCAGAGAAGGACTTGGCAGTGATAGTTGATGAAAATCTCAACATCATAGAATGACAGAATAGTTAGGGTTAGAAGAGATCTCTGAAGATCATCTAGTCCATCCCCCCTGCCAAGGCAGGGTCATATAGAGGAGGTGACACAGGAACATGTCTAGGTGGGTTTTGAATGACTCCATGACCTCCCTGGGCAACCTATTCCAGTGCTCTGCCACCCTCAATGTAAAGTTCTTCCTCATGTTGAGGTGGAACTTCTTGTGTTTTAGTTTATGGACATTGCTTCTTGTCCTGTTGCTGGGCACCACTGAAAATTCTGGTACCACATGAGCTGGCGGTGTGTACTTGCAGCCCAGAAAGCCAATGGTATGCTGGACTGCAACCATCCACCCTAATACAGTTCTCTTTTGATATCTGCCTGGTTGTTAATGAAAACAATCTGACTGTATCAGCTAAAGATGAGGTTTATTCTTTTCTGAAGGGTCCTCTTCATCAAACACACACACGAAGGGGAGAAGGAAGGTGGATAGCAGCACCAGAAATGGTGAAATAGCCAGTTCTGGAATGCAATGTTTACATTAACCATATTTATCACACCTAGTGCAAGGATTTTTCAGGCTACAGGGAGGGTAGTATGCATTGAAGTACTTGATATACAGTTATACACTTTTTTCAAACTTATTCACACTATTCAACCTCTTTATACTAACTTATAACACTTTGTTACTACCAATTGTAAATCCATATTTTTTCTATAAGTAAAACTAACATAAACAATCTTTTTCTCTTAGTTTTAACTTTGGTAGCAGGTGTGTCACTGTGTGGTGTTCTTCCGCAGAAGTTTAGCAGCTTCTTCTCTCACTTTCACAGTGTCCAAGGTCATTTGCTAGATTCCAGAGTTATCTCTGAGGCCTCTTGCTGGGCAGCTGCTCCTTGCTTCTCAGGCCTAACACCTGCTGGATCCCCAACACTGTACTGCATCAAAAGGAGCGTGACCAACAGGTCAAGGGAAGTGATTCTCCCCCTCTACTCTGCTCTTGTCTGACCCCACCTGGAATACTGCATACAGTTCTGGTGCCCCCGACATAAGGAGACTGAACTGTTGAAGCAAGTCCAGAGGAGGGTCATAACGTTGATAAGAGGATTGGAGCACTTCCCCTATGAAGACAGGATGAGAAAGTTGGGACTACTCAGCCTGGAGAAGAGAAGGTTGCATGGACACCTCATAGCAACCTTCCGGTATTTGAAGGGGGACTAAAAGGAAGCTGGAGAGGGACTCTTCATCAGGAACTGTAGTAATAGGAGAAGGAGTAATGGGTTCAAACTGAAAAAGGAAAATTTAGGTTACATATATGGAAGAAATTCTTTACTGTGAGGATGGTGAGGCACTGGAACAGTTTGCCCAGAGAAACTGTAGATGTCCCATCCCTGGCATTTTCCAGGCCAGGTTGAATGGGGTTTGAGCAACCTGGTCTAGTGGAAGGTGTCTCTGCCCATGGCAGGGGAGTTTGGACTAGATGATCTTTAAGGTCCCTTCCAACCCAAACCATTTTATATGTAGACACGGCACTTCAGGACATGGTTTAGTGGTGAACTTGACAGTGTCAATTGGATGATCTTGGAGGTCTTTTCCAACCTAAATGATTCTATATCTACAGCTCATAGAGAGAACATTTTGGAAACTGATTATTTATTTATTTATTTATTAACATTGAAATGGTTTTTTAGAATGTTGATGAGAGGGGAAGAATAAAAAAATTGGGTTTGCAAGAGGAGGTAGAGTTATTACAAGACAATAGTGTGACCAAATAATTTCTGATGATATTTGAACATCTGTCTTTCAAAAGTGACTGTTTCTTTGAGAAATATTTTGGGTTTGTAATATACTTTTATGAAGATTTTTAACTGTATGAGACTTTTCTTCAAAATTAGTACCTGTGGGACTTGTTAAACATGAAGTGATTGATAATAAAGTAAAACAAAAAGTTCTAATGTACTTGGCTTTCAGAAAGAAGATTCTTCTATCAGTGATGGAGTATGATGTTTGGACACCTTTCATGGCTAAAGCTACTTGGATAATTTATTTCAGGCAATCTATTACTGTATGAAAAATTGCGCTATAAGTTAATCATATGCCTTTTGAATTAAGATAGCTAAAATCATAAAATGGGTAGGGTTAAAAGGGACCTTAGACATTGTCTAGTCCCACCACCCCTGCCTTTTGCAGAGACACCTTCTGCTAGGTTAGGTTTCTCAGAACCCCATCCAACCTGGCCCTGAACATTTCCAGGGATGTGGTATCCACAACTTCTCTGGTCAACCTGCTCCAGTGCCTCAGCACCCCCACAGTAAAGAATTCCTTCCTATTATCTATTCTAAACCTAGTCTCCTTCAGTTTAAAACCATTCCTCCTTTTCTTGTCACTACATGCCCTTGTGAAAAGTCCCTCTCCAGCCTTCTTGTAGTCCCCCTTTAGGTATTGGAAGGCTGCTATAAGGTCTTCCTGGAACATTCTCTTCTTCAGGCCAAACAGCTCCAGCTCTCTCAGCCTGTCTTCATAGGAGAGGTGTTCTTGTTCTATGATCATCTTTGTGACCCTCCCCTTGTCTTGTTCCAACAGGTCCATGTCCTTCCTATGTTGGGGACCCCAGAGCTGAATGCAGTACTCCAGGTGGGGTCTCATGAGCAGAATCAAGGGGGAGAATCACCTCCCCTGACCTGCTGGTCATACTTCTTTTGATGCAGCCCAGGATATGGTTGGCTTTCTGAGCTGCAAGCACACATTGCCATGTCATGTCAAGCTTCTCATCCACCAACACTCCCAAGTCTTTCTCTGTAGAGCTGCTCTCAATACATTCTCCCAGCCTGTACTTGTGCTTGGGATTGCCCTGACCCAGGTGCAGGACCTAGCATTTGACCTTGTTGAACTTCATGAGGTTTGCACAAGCCCACCTCTCAAGCATGTCAAGGTCCCCCTTGCAGTATGTTGACTGCACCACACAGTTTGGTGTCATCAGCAAACTTGTTGAGGGTGCACTCAATTCCAAAGATGTTAAACAGCGCTGGTCCCAATACTGACCCCTGAGAAACACCAAACATCACTCTTTGGGTGCGACCACCCAGTCAATTCCTTATCCACTGACTGGTCCATCTGTCAAATCCATGTCTCTCCAGTTCAGAGACAAGGATGTAATGCAGGACCATATCAAAAGCTTTGCATAAGTCCAGGTAGATGACCTCAGTTACTCTTCCCTCATCCACCACTTCTGTAACACCACTGTAGAAGGCCACCAAACTTGTCAGTCATGATTTGCCCTTAGTGAAACCATGCTGGCTGTCATCAATCACCTCATTATTTTCCATGTGCCTTAGCATAGTTTCCAGGACAATCTGTTCCATGATCTTGATAGACAACAAGATGAAACTGATTGACCTGTAGTATGGATGATGAAGAAATGAGGCTGCTGTTCCAGAGAGGGTTCAGAGCAATGCCAAAACTGAAACCAAAACATTGTTGAAAACTCAACAAAACAATATTTATTACAAAGAAGTGACCAACAAAACGAGAAAACCGAGACAGGAAAGAAGAGGGAAACCCCTCAGTAAAACCCCCGCTCACACAGGTTTTACTTACAAGGTTGTCTTACCAACCCCAGAATGACTAGAATTCCCCATAACAGGAGCTGCATCCTCAGAGTGTCGACAGGCTCACAAGATAGCAGGGGTCCCCGCAAAAGGCAACGTTGTCCTTCATGTGAAGCTTGAGTCCTCTCCCAGCACAAACTCTCTGCTTTTTATACAGTTTACCAGTGACGTCTACTTGGGTAGGTGTGGCCAGCACTGCCCAGCTAGAGGCCTTCGGTCCCTCCCCCTGTTATGTAAGTGGTGCCCCTTCTGCGCATGCATGTTTACATTGGAATTTCCCTGTGCCTGCATGATACGCCTTGGGGGGGTCTTCCTTAAATGAGTCTGGTGGTGTA
>NW_026086626.1:0-14750 GCF_022539395.1 Myiozetetes cayanensis | reverse complement strand
GGGCAGGGCATGGACACCCTAGGACAGCCTGGGCTGCACAGAGAGGCCTGTGCAGAAGCTGAAGAGCGCTCTGACACAGCCACCTTCTGCAGGCCTTTGGCCATGGCTGCTGGCTGTGCCCCTGAGGCCAGGAGGAGACAAGTGGCCTTGCAGCCCTGGGGGCTCCCTGGCCTCCCTTGTCCCTGCTCAGCAGCCTGGCAGGTGCCACCCCATCGTCCTGCCCTTGGCACTGCACATCCCACATCCCAGTGCCCCAGGAAGAGCCCTGAGCAATGAGGCAGGGACAGGATCTGCCTTCCCAAGGGCTGGGGGTCAGGTCTTGGCCCTTTAACTTTAAGAAACAACTCAATGTTTCTTCAACATCAGAGCAACCTTTGCCTTGCTTGTCCATCCTTGTCATCACTGTCTGAAGTTTTCTGCTCTGACTGGAACGTGGCGACACATTTTCAGTTGTGTCCCTCAGTGAGACTCATTAAAACTGCAAGAAACTTTAGTGTTTCAATCTCACTTGGACTTGAAAACTCTCAGGGACTGAGTCTCATGTAAACATCATCAACCTTCCCCCCCCCCCCACCAAAGGCTGATGAAATGCCTGGGGCTGTTGTCTGTGCTGGTGAGCTGGGCCCGGCTCCTGGCACACAGGGAGCTCATGGTAACCAAGAAGACTTTCAAAAAGACAGCTCTGCGCAGAAGCAGCTCCTCTGCACAGCCCAGCAGGGCTGAGGGCACTGCCTGCAGCACCCAGGCACAGGAGAGAAGGCAGAGAGGTGAGAGGCAGCCTGGGCTGGGAGGGGACTAAGCTCTCACTACAGGAGAAACCTTCCCAGGATTTGACTGATGAATTCTCTGGCTGGAGGAACTTAAACTTCTTTTCCTGGAGGGATATTCTAAAGCTGTCACATCCCACAGCTTGTAGGATCTTTCAGAAGGCCTCTCCCAGTGCCTGCAGGGCAGAGGAAGTGGCCCTATGGCAGAGCAGGGCAGGAGCTGCAGGCAGCAAGGGCAGCCAGGAGAAGGGAGCAGGAGGTGAAAGGGATCCTGGGCTGGGAGGGAGGACAGGGCAGAGCTGCTCAGGGGAGGAACCTTGGCAGCCCTTTGGCACGGGAAGGCTGTGGCTGCAGAGCAGTGCAGAGGAGTTGCTGCCAGTGGCTCTTGCAGCTGCCAAATGCCAGCCCTGGCAGGAGCTGTCAGGATGGCTGTGCTGGATTTGCTGGGAGGCAGCAGGAGAAGCTGCTGCAGAGCAGGACTTGCTGCTACCTCATCAGAAGCCCAGGTAAAGAAGGTTCCCTGTGCTCAGGGCTGGCTTTGGGGTGGGAAGGTGGGGATGCAGCCAGGGGTGCCCAGGGCTTTGGGACAGAGCAGGGTCCTGCCCCCCAGGGCTGTGTGTGCTGGGGCAGGGACTCTGCTGCCTGCCAGGGGCAGCTCTCAGCCCGGCCAAGGAGCTGCCACGGGGCTGGGGGAGAAGAGATGTGGGCAAGGAGCAATTACTGGTAGGGCAGAGCAGGGCAGAGTCCTTCTGATCTCCAAAGTGTGCTGCAGGAATGAGGGATGGTCACAGCTCCAGATCAAAGCAGGAAATTTCCCAGAAGGTATTTGCAAGAGACACAGACACACAGGGGGTACCTTGCAGAGAATGAACCAGTTCTTTCAGTGTTACACTCTGGGTTGTCTGGGTGCTCACTTTGAAAGAGAAATTAATATCTGAGCAGAGGAAGAGACACTGAAGCTTGAACTCTGTTCAATTAGAGGCAATTGAACCTGAGAGTATCAGACTTAGAGACAGCACCAGTGTCACTTTTCCAGCCTCCTCAGGGCTGCTCTGACCTTTCCATCAAAGCCTGTCCAGGCAGAGCTGCCCCTGGGCAGTGCCCTGTGCTGCTGGGATGGCTCTGCAGGGCAGAGCTGAGCCCCCAGGGCTGGGATGGGCTCTGGCAGCACTGCCTGGGCCCAGGGAAGCAGCTGCTGGCAGGGACAGCTCACGCCAGCAGAGACCTGGGCACGGAGTGGGGGGCAAGTGCCCCCAAGGCCTGGGGGAGGGGGCGTTCAGGCAGCTCTGGGGGCCCTTCCCTGCAGCTCTGCTGGGCACTGTGTGCTGGGCCATAGAAATGAGGATTCCTGCACTGGAAAAGAACCATCCCCCAGTGTGATGCTAAAAATAAAAAACAAAGGTACAATTATTCTAAGGAGACACTAAGCTTCTGCTCTGTAGCAGCAGCAGCATTGGGGAAGAGACGGAACTTTTGTATTCAAGGTCTGTTACATCTGACATTCCTTGTGTGTGAGACCTTTACCAAAAAAGTTTTTGCAGTGCAGCAGAGGAAAACTGACTCCTTGGTGTGCATTTGGTAACATTTGACACATCCATTTCCTTATGAAATAGAGTTGCTTTTCCCCAGAAATCTGTCTTAGCTGTTTCTTCTGTTTCCTTTTCTGAACAGACCCTGTGCTAAGAATTAGCAAATGCCCAACAGCAGCTCCATGGCCCAGTTCCTGCTCCTGGCATTGGCAGACAGGCGGGAGCTGCAGCTGCTGCACTTCTGGCTCTTCCTGGGCATCTCCCTGGCTGCCCTCCTGGGCAACGGCCTCATCCTCAGCGCCGTAGCCTGCGACCAGCACCTGCACACCCCCAGGGACTTCTTCCTGCTGCACCTCTCCCTCACAGACCTGGGCTGCATCTGCACCACTGTACCCAAAGCCATGCACAGCTCCCTCTGGGGCACCATAACCATCTCCTACACAGGATGTGCTGCACAGGTCTTTTTCTTTCTGTTCTTCATCTCGGCAGAGTTTTTCCTCCTGACCATCATGTGCTACGACCGCTACGTTGCCATCTGCAAACCCCTGCACTACGGGACCCTCCTGGGCAGCAGAGCTTGTGCCCACATGGCAGCAGCTGCCTGGGCCTCTGGGTTTCTCAATGCTCTGCTGCACACAGCCAATACATTTTCCCTGCCCCTGTGCCAGGGCAATGCCCTGGGCCAGTTCTTCTGTGAAATCTCTCAAATCCTCAAGCTCTCCTGCTCACACTCAGGCTACCTGAGGGAACTGGGACTTCTTGGGGTTAGTGCCTGTTTAGCATTTGGCTGTTTTGTTTTCATGGTTTTCTCCTATGTGCAGATCTTCAGGGCTGTGCTGAGGATCCCCTCTAAACAGGGACAGCACAAAGCCTTTTCCACGTGCCTCCCTCACCTGTCCGTGGTCTCCCTGTTTGTCAGCACTGGCACATTTGCCTACCTGAAGCCCCCCTCCATCTCCTCCCCATCCCTGGATCTGGCCCTGTCAGTTCTGTACTCGGTGGTGCCTCCAGCCCTGAACCCCCTCATCTAAAGCCTGAGGAACCAGGAGCTCAGGGATGCCATAAGGAAAATGATGACTGGATGCTTTTCAGGAGCAATAAAGTGCCTGTGTTCTGGTGTGTAACATTAAGATGGGGACTCCTTAATGGCCCAGCCTTCCTGCTCAGGTTTTTCATGGAGATCATTGGGTTCTTCTTGTAATAATTTTCTGTGCAATTAAATATTTTTATGTATCTGCCTTCTAATTTAGTGTCTACACAATGAATTTGACCCAGAGTTGTATAAATGATGAATTGTACTCTCTGAGTGCTTTCTTTGTCCAAGACCCTTCTTCTTAGCTGTTCCTAAAGGACAGCACACTGCAGGACAGGGGGGATTTGCAAAGGGCAAGGGGACAAGAATCCCAGCACAGCAGCACTGCCAGGGAGCAGCAGAGCTTGGTCTTTGCAGAGCTGCTCTTTCCACTTCCACACTGTGCTTGTGAGCCCCTTTCTGGCTGGAAGGCCTGAGTGCTCTCTGAGCACAGTCCTGGGGGTGGGAGCCCTTTGAGCACAGGCAGGGACAGGCACTGGGAACTTGTGAAGCAGAGCTGGCCTCCCTGACAGCATCTACAGGATGCTGTGGCATCTTCTGAGGCCACTGCATGGACCGGGTCACTTCTTCTGTGCCCTTGCTGCAGGGCTGGAACTCTCCTGCAGTGACACCAGGACACTCCTGCTCTTTGCATTCCCAGCCTGATTTGGAAATCCAGTCTTGCCCTGCTGTTCCCAGGGACATGCTGGGAGTGCTTCAGAGCTGCCATCCTGGGGCAGCTCCTGCCCAGCGTGGGCAGGCACAAGGTCTCTCCCCCTGCTCCTCTCCCCTCAGCAGTGCCACTCTTTGCTGCAGCCTCCTCCTCCTGGCCCAGCACAGCCCTCCTGGCATAGCTGGACAAAGCCCTTGTTCTACCCCCTGCTCATGGCCCTGCCCAAGCCCCTCAGCTACAGCCTGATGGCCAGAAACCTTCAGGGCAGGGAGAGACCATTGGAGTGGTGGGTCTGTAGGGAGAAATCACTGCTGCCTCCCTTCTGAATCACCCTCAGGACCTGGACAAGCCTGTATTTGGTTTGGTTTCCATGAGGCCCTGCAGTGTCAAAGAGGCCCCTTGATTCCAGGAGGCTGCTCAGTGTCCCTGGGTTCCTTTGGCTCCAGAATGCCCTGCAGTGTCACAGTGGTCCCTTGAGTCCATGAGGGGTCCTCGGTGTCACAATGACCCTTTGTTTCTGGGGGGTTCCCCTTTGTCCCAAGGTCCATTTGGCTCCAAAAAAGTCCCTGTAGTGTCACAGTGACCCCTTCCTTTCATGAGGTTCCACTGTGTCCCAAGGATTCTTTGATTCCAGGAGGCACCACAGTGACACAGTGGCTCCCTGGTTCCAAAAGTTTTCAGGGCTCCTTTTGTTCCATAAGGCCCACACAGATAAAAGTTGGGGGGAAATTAGGAGAAACTGGGAGAAAAGGGATTGGATATTTAGGGAAGGAAAGAGTGGCCTTGCGAATAGAGACGAAATATTTTGATGACAGTAAAGTATGAATGCTGAGGGTACTGAAACACTGCCTGGGCATACGTTCCTGCTGGACATTTACACTATTTCTAACCTCAAGCCCCAGTCTAGAAGTGCTGCCCTTCTAATAGAAAGGAATCTACTGCTGTAATCCCAACCTCAACAGGACCCTGAAGGCAAGGACCAAACCCAGAACTCCAGACTCCAATTTGTCCTCCCATCCCAATCCCCAACCAGCTTTGTTAGTATGAAAGAAAGACCAAGCCTGAATCCTAACCCAGTCCAAAAATCTCGTTCCCCTAATAATGAACCAGACCCTGCCAGCAGAACAACAAACCTACCAAAGTTCTGCCCAATCCCCACCCTGTGTGCAGCCTGCAAGGCCAGAGGAGCAGCAGGGCCAGGGGAGCACAGCCTGCAGCAGAGATGGCCAAGGGCTCTGGCAGGGCTGCAAGGCCCAAAGGCACCCAGGCCTTTGTGCCCTTGGCTCTGGCAGCTGCCTCTGCCCCTCAGGCCACCACAAGCAACTTTCCTTTGTCTGCCTGCACTCCTGGCCTGCAAGGATCTGCTCGAAGGAGTCCCTGGGGAGGCTTTGTCAGTGCCTGCCCTCAGTGGGGCCCAGCAATGCTTCAAGGGACTTGGGGTTTGGCTTCTGACTTCTTGAGCACCTTCTTCAATCTTCTCTCAGTACCTCAGGATGATGGTCTTGTCTCTAAACACACTGTGGGGCTCATTAAAATACAGAAAAACAAATTTGTTTCCTTCCTTTAATTGTCTTCATGTTTTCAATTCTTCAACAACTAATTGGAGTTGTTTTGTTGTTTCGCTAAGGAGAAAAATTTCAAAGAGTAACTTGCAAAAAATAGCTACTTTTTTTGAAAGGCAATGATTTCCAAAGAGCCTTGAGATGCAAGAGGGTCAGGGTGCAATGGGTTTGGATCCAAATATAAGGGGGCAGAAGAGATTAGGAGCACTTAATCACTGACCATCTTAACAGTTATCAAGGGATTCAATATATTTTGTTACAACTGAACAGTGACAGAATTATAGATTCACAATAACAACACTCACATCAGTCAATTCACACTGATATCTCAGGCCTTTAGATTTTAGAACTAGTTGTGTTGTGATTATATTTTAATGTAACTTTATTATATCCTTTACCCTTAACACAGTATTTACACACACCCAATCCTACTACCCCATTCCATATCAATCCCTCTAAACACCATTTTTAGTCTTCTTTTCAAGGTAGAATTGTAGAAAAACACCCTAAGGCCTGGACCAGAAGACATCACCCAGACACAGTGACATTCTAGGCAGAACTCTTCAGGAACTCCCAGGACTGTGTGTGCTGTGAAGAAGATGAAGATGAGGAAGAAGGGGTCCCAATGACTCCAAACCCAATTCCTGAAGGGGTGTGTCAGGGGGCAGAATGGGGCAGAACCAGGGCTGCATAAACCTCGGATTGGATGGACCTTACTATAAAATCATAGAACCCCTATCGGGGGGGGCACATGTGGTATGTGTTCCTCTAGGCCTAACAACTCATTAAAGGACCAGATCTCTTTATCTTTTCTCCTACCTAAATTGACCTGGAGTCCTTTTCTCCATGGTCTCTTAAGGCAACAACACCCACATCCAGGCAGAGATGTGTGGACACATCAAGATCTGGGTGTGTAAAGGTCCCTCTCCAAAATTCTCCTGGTTGTCACTGAAACACTCCCACACATCCCTTTGTGTTTCCCAACAGACAAGGTTCCATGAGGCCCTGCAGTGTCCCAATGAGCCCTTCATTCCATGAGTTCCCACAGTGTCACAGTCACCCCTTGATGCCAGGAGTTTCTGTGCTTTCCATGTTACCTTGGGTTGATTGAGGACCTGCACTGTCTCACTAGACCCTCGATTCTGCCAGGTCTGACAGTGTCACAATGGTCCCTTCAGCTCCAGGAGGCCCTGCAGGGTCACAATTGGCCCTTGGATTCCATGGCATTCAGCAGTGTAACAGTGGTCCCCTCATTCCATGAGTGTCCCCAGTGTCCCAATGGCCCCTGGACTCCACATGGCCCTGCAGTGTCCCCACAGAGCCTTTGATTCCAGGAGATTGCGCAGGACGAGCCCTGGGAGGTCCCCATGGAGCCCCCGGGACAGCAAAGTGACCTCCCGGCTCTGGAGGAGCCCTGAGAACTTCCCCAGGGGGAAGGGCCGGATCCTGCCCTGGGATGGGGCAACCCCGGCTGGACGGACACACTGGGAATGAGAGGCTGGGAAGCAGAGCTGGGAAAGGGCCCTGGGGGTGCTGGTGGGTGCCAGTTGGCCCTGAGTCAGCAGTGCCCTGGCAGCCAGGAGGGCCAAGCCTGTGCTGGGGGCATCAGGGAGGGGATTGTCCCGCTCTGCTCTGCCCTGGGGCGGCCTCACCTGCAAGATTGGGGCAGTTTGGGGAGACACAATGGAAGGGAGAGATTGAACCATTGGAGAGTGTTCAAAGGAGGGAATGAAGATAGGGAAGGGCCTGCAGGGGAAGGTGTGTGAAGACACTGACGGAACTTGGTGTCTTCAGCTGGAGGAGACTGAGGGGAGACCTCACTGCAGTCACAACTTCCTGGGCAGGGGCAGAGGAGGGGCAGGCCCTGAGCTCTGCTCTGGGGGACCAGGGACAGGACTGAGGGAATGGCCTGGAGTTGTGTCAGGGCAGGGTTAGGCTGGATCTTGGAAAAAGGTTCTTCCACCAGAAGGTGGGTGGGCACTGAACAGGCTCCCCAGGGCAGTGGACACAGCACCAAGGCTGACAGAGCTCAAGGAGTGTTTGGATGATCCCCTCAGGCTCATGGTGTCAGCCTTGGGGATGGTCCTGTGCAGGGCTAAGGGTTGGACTGGATGATCCTTGGGGGCTCCTTCCAACTCAGAATATTCTGTGACTCTGTGATTATCAACCCTGTGTTCAGCACAAATCCAAAACACAGCCCTGCACTGGCCATGGGGAAGAAATTTAACTGGACTCCCCCTGAAAGCAGCACACCCATTATGGGCTCTCACAGAAACATCCCACAGTCCATTTGCCACCTGGAACCAGTGACTCTGAGTTCCTGCTTCCCCAGACCCAGGGGTGGTGTCCTTGTCTGCTCATTCCTCCACACTCTCTTCTCAGTGATGGCATCTTAACCAGACAAGCCCCTGGGAATAATTTCCTTGTAAATCTTCAATTCTTTTGTGGTTAATTAGACAGATTTCAGAGGTGCATTCAAAGTGAATATTGTATTGTATTGATAAAGCCATAAGAAAAGGTGTCTTTTTTGTGTCCTGCTTACTTTTTCCTGTTTTTACATTGATATCAGCAATCCCCAGTCGATATTGTTTCCAAGCACACTGTAATTCAGTCAGAATACTTATAAAAATGTGAATTTTCTGATATATACAGGTTTGCTGTAGAGTGTGAATCTTGTGTTCTTATGGTCACATCTTTTGGGCTTGTGTGTCAATACAGGTTTAGTGAGAAGGGCAAATATTTTGTGGTATGAAAGTGACATCTTGTGGATTTGTAAGATAATACAGGTTAGTTGTGAGTTTTGTGAATTTAAGGAGGTTTCTATCAAGAAGTAGTGTTTGAATTTGAAGAGTAGATATTATTTAGCATTAAAAGAGTTCTGATTGATAGTATATTACAGATGTAGTCTTTTATCTTTATAACGACAGTAAAAATGAGAAAAGAAATAAATGCTAAAACCCCTGAGGGATGTATATTAAAACATTGGAGAGATCTGGGAGGAATTCCTGAAGTAAACCTAAGTAAAAAGACCTTTTTTAAATACTGTCAGAATTGGTGGATGCTGTATAGATTAGATGATGGTGAAAAATGGCCATGGCAAGGAAGTCTTAAATACAACACAATCTTGCAGCTTCTGTTGTTCCTTTGCAGAGAGCAAAGTGGGATGAGGTGATGTGTGCAGATGTTTTTCCCTTGAAGAAATAACCTGAGTGGCAGAAAATTGTGGTATTAATAGAGCCCCCCAGGATCCCCCTATGCCTGCAGCAAAGGTCGGAGGGGTCTCAAGTTGGGAAAGAGAGAGAGTGATGAGGAAAGTATCCCAGACCCTCCCGAACTGCAGCCTCATTGTAGAGCACCAGAGCCAGCTGGGCAAAACTAAAATTGAGCCTGGCCACACAGTTGCTCCTCTGAGGTAGGTGAGAACACCTGCAGGTCATGAGGCAAAAGGGAAAGTACCTTTTTCAGCAAGTGATTTGAACAGCTGGAAGGAGGAAGCAAAACTGTTTAGGGAAAATCCTGAGAAGGTGGCTGAGAGATTTGAATTAATTGTGAAAAATCAGGACATTGATTGGTATAACATAGATTTAATACTCTCAGAATGGACAAAAACAGAAAAAGAGCTCATAATAAAAGCATCAAGAAATCATGTGGAAGGACAGATTACAACAAATGTTTTAAGAGGAGACATGGATGAAATTTTTCCAGTAGGAAAACCAAACTGAGACCCGAACAACCCTGAGCATTCTAAGTTATTGGATCAGTATAGAAGATTGGTCCAGGTGGGATTGTGAAGCCCTACACCCAAAGCAGTGAATTGGGCTGCCTTGTACGATGTAAGGCAAGGACGGGATGAGACCCCCACGACATTCTTAGACACACTTAGAGCTGCCTTAAGAGAATACTCTACCATGGATCCAGCATTGTTGCAATATTATTAATATAAGAAATAAAGGGTCCTGTGGACTGGAGAGACACCAATGTGGTGTGTAGCAAAAGATGCTTTTTATAAAGAGACAAAAGCTTAAATAGTGGTTTCAAACTATAACACTTCATAACATGTGACTTTCTTGACCAATGCTAAACAAGCCCTTCATTGCACATGTGTGATAGAGCACTTTATGGACTACAACTCCCAGGATGCCTTTCTGGTACTTTTCCTGTGACCTGAAACACCACATCTCCCCTGTCTTTATTACAAGAAGATACAGAACAGTGCAATTTTGAAATCCTTTAGTAAACTACTTTTTAACAGAACATTTTTCATTTGACACAATTACCTTATTACGTGTATGGCTTTTATGGACTTGCAAATTGCAGCAAGAATTTACATTACCCAGGATCTCATGCAACTGGGTAGAACAAAAACTTTATTATCTCAGGGTCTATATATAACTGGGGAATATTTACTTCAAGAAAAAAGGGTTAGGGGAGGACGTCTTGTTCTCAGCTGTCCCCTATTAGGGTGATGTGGCAGAGGTAGTGTTTGTTGTGTGAGTGTGCTTGTTCCAGGCATATGGCATAAGGTGCATTTTGGTTCACATACATTCCTACATTCACACAATCTCTCTCTCACTCATTCTTAGGCGGCCGCCTCAATCTCTCCTCATTCATGCAAACCTGTAATCTGTATTTTGTCTTCATTTTTCAGCCTCACATTTAAGATTTTAAGTAGTAATTGGTCATGAGCTTGTCATCCTGTTTTAAAGGGGAATTAGGATAAGGAATAGGCTTAGATAGGCTTAACAAACTTAAATGAGATCTGTTCTGATCCAGCACCTGCTTATGCACATGCATATTCTCTTTCCCCCATTTTTTGTTTTGAACACTAAAATTTAATTAATTCAAAGATATAATCTTGATAAGTAACATCCCACATTTCTGGGTTTGTACATAGAAAAATGAATAGATAAGTCACTATTACAATTTGTAAACACAGCTTGAAATCCAGTGTCTTCTGTGAGAAGTCAGTTTAAGCTGCTCATTCCAAGTTCTCACTGGCTGTTGATGTGTGGGCAATCTTCAACTTTTGTCTAGCTGCTTCTTCTAGTTGCTCTTTACCTTTAACAAAAAGCTTTTAATTTTGTTATTGATAGTTCAGTCAGTTTTAAGTGATTATTTTGGTAGAAACAGATGTGAGTCAGGTAATTTCACAGTTCTTGGAAGCTGAAGGCTTAATGATGATTTTTTTGTTGATATTGTATACATTTTCTGGGACAACAGAATATTTGTATGTATTAATTAATAAAAAATAGAAATACTTAAAAGATGCTAACTATATTACTTGAACAAGAGAGTTATAAGAGTTACACTTAAGTAAATGCACAGCATGCAGCAGAGATGGCCAAGAGCTCTGGCAGGACTGCAAGGCCCAAAGGCACCCAGGCCTTTGTGCCCTTGGCTCTGGCAGCTGCCTCTGCCCCTCAGGCCACCACAAGCAACTTTCCTTTGTCTGCCTGCACTCCTGGCCTGCAAGGATCTGCTCGAAGGAGTCCCTGGGGAGGCTTTGTCAGTGCCTGCCCTCAGTGGGGCCCAGCAATGCTTCAAGGGACTGGGAGTTTGGCTTCTGACTTCTTGAGCAGCTTCTTCAATCTTCTCTCAGTACCTCAGGATGATGGACTCGTCTCTAAACACACCGTGAGGCTCATTAAAATACAGAAAAACAAATTATTTTTCTTCCGTAAATTGTCATCATGTCTTTCAACAATTAATTCGAGTTTTTTTGTAGTTAAGCTAAGGAGGAAGATTTTAAAGTGGACGTCACAAAAATATATTTTTTTGATGAAAGAGAGTGATTTATACAGAGATTTGGAATGCAAGAGGGTCAGGATAAAAAGGATTTGGACACAAAATAAGAGGGTAACAGGGATTACTATCAATTTATTACTGACCAACATAACAGTTATCAAGTGATTCAATAGCATTTGCTACAATTTTCACGGTGACTGAATTACAGATCCACAATAACAACATTAACACCACAGTCAATTCACACCCACACCCAGGCAGAGATGTGTGGAAACATCAAGATCTGGGTGTGTAAAGGTCCCTCTCCAAAATTCTCCTGGTTGTCAGTGAAACACCCCCACACATCCCTTTGTGTTTCCCAACAGACAAGGTTCCACCAGGCCCTGCAGGGTCACAATGGCCCCTTCATTCCATGAGTTTCCCCAGTGTCACAACGACCCTTTGATGCCAAGAATTTCTGTGCTTTCCATGTTACTGCTCTGCTCTGTTTTGGGGCGGTCTCACCCGCAAGATTGGGGCAGGTTGGGGGGACAATACAGGAGAGAGATTCAGCTTTTAGAGAGTGGCTGGAAGGGACCCTCGAGATCTTCTAGTCCATCTGTCAAACAGCACCACCAGAATTATCCCTAAACCATATCCCAAAGTGCCATATCCAGATGCCATCTGAACACTTCCAGAGACTCCACCACCTCTCTGGGCTGCTTGTTCCAACACATAAACACTCTCTGTGTGAGATAAGTATTTTGTAGTATCTAATCTGAACCTCACCCAAGGCAACTCAAGGTCATTTCCTCTCTTACTCTCACTAAAGGTTTTGTAGAAGAGACCGACCCCCCTTCCCCACTGAAACCTCCTTTCAGGGCATTGTAGAGAGTGATGAGGTGCTCCCTGAGCCTCTTCTTCTGCAGACTAAAGAACCCCAGTTCCCTCAGCTGCTCCTCATCAGACAGGTTTTCCAGGCCCTTCCCCAGCTCCGTTCCCTTCTCTGGACACGCTCCAGCCCCTCCAGGGCCTTTTTGCACTCAGGGGACAGAACTGGACACAGCACTCGAGGTGGGGCCTCCCCAGTGCCCAGCACAGAGGGACAATCCCTGCCCTGCTCCTGCTGGCCACCCTGTTCTCCAGAAAGGCCAGGGTGCCCTTGGCCTTCTTGCTCCCCTGGGCACACTCTGGCTCATATCCAGTCACTGTCAAGCAGCACCCCCAAGTCCCTTCCTGCTGAGCAGCTCTCAAGCCCCTCTGCCCCCAGCCTGGAGCGTTCCAGGGGCTTGTTTTGACCCAAGTGCAGTGCCTGACACTTGGCCTGATTGATGCAGCCTGTCCAGATCCCTCTGCAGAGCCTTCCTGCCCTGCAGCAGATCCACACTCACACCCAACTTCATGGTATCCAAGAATTCCCTGAGGCGGCACTCGATCCCCTCATCCAGATCACCAATAACAATGTTAAACAGGAGCAGCCCCAACCCTGAGCCCTTGGGAACCCCACTAGTGACCGGCCCCACCTGGATTTAGTTCCATCCCCCACCACTCCCAGGGCCATCAGTCAGTTTTTCCCCCAGCAAACAGTTCCCTCGTCCAGGCCATGAGCAGCCAGTTTGTGCAGGAGATGCTGTGGGAGATGGGCTCAAAGGCTTTCCTGAAGTCAGCACAGACACATCCCCAGCCTTTGCCTCAGCTGCTGAGTTTGGGTCATTTGTCACAGAAGGAGACCAGGTTGGTCAGGCAGGACCTGTCTTTCCCAACCCCACGCTGGCTGGGCCTAATCTCCTGGATGTCCTGCCCGTGCCATGGGATAGGGATGTGAGAAAGAGAAACTTGACTCACAGTGTCCCAGAATGCCCAAATATGGAACAACTTAGAGATGTCCTGGAGAATTAGATCAGGGATGTAACTCAGACTAACAGGATGTAAATTAGATCTTTGTCCCCAGATAAGGTGAAGAACAAACGTAACAGGTTTTGGTGGTGGAAAAGGACCATGATGTGCCTGCTCAAGAACTGAGGGATGACAACAACCTTTGGACCTGGAAGGACCAAAGAAGGACCTCCAGTCTACGGGACTACAGTGCACATGAGCAGTGAAGAACCTTGGGAGGATTGGTTGAGAGGGTTACCTGTTGGGATGTGTTACAATTCAAAACTGCTACCTAAGCCTTTGTTTTCTCTCAATAAAGCACTCTGTTACACACCATTTTGGTGTCTCTTGGTCCATGCAGACTCCTTATTTATTATATTAATAATCTTACAACAGTTCTTTCCACATCTCAGCTTTGGGAAAGGCTGGGGAAGGTTGGGAAAGGTGTTAACAGGGTGGTTTTGCCTGAGGTGTTAAACATGGGAGTGGGTCTATCTTCACAATTCCCAAGAGAAGAGATGGCAGAACTCTGCCCTGCAGGTTGTATTTGAAGGAAGAGGAAAAGAGCCCGAGGGTAAGGGGTTTCTTTCCTGGAGGGCAGGGCTGTCGTTCACTTGCAGGAGCCCCATGCTGGAATTGTCAGTCCGACTGCCAAATTGGAATCTGGACAAAGATTCCTGCCAGACAAAAGGTGGCAGGACACAAAGCTCTTGCTGCCCATGGAGTGCCCAGGGTGTCCCACCAACTGCACCTGAAACCCGAAGGTTACAGGCTTTCTTTGCTGAGGGAAAGGCCGTGACATCACAAAGGGTCCCATGGCAGATGGGGGGGTACACTTTGATTGTTGGTTCTTTGGTTTCCAGGGGCTATTCCAGAATGGAGAGGATGGACCGTGACATCACAAAGGGGCCCAGGACACATGGGTGGGGCTGCAATTTGGGGTTTTGGGGCATTGGCTTTTTGGTTTCCAGGGGCTATTCCGGAATGGAGAGGATGGGCTGTGACATCACAAAGCAGCCTTTGGCACTCGGATGGGGTTGAACTGACACATGGTAGGGGCTTGTGTTTTTTGGTATCCACAGGCTATTCCAGAATGGACAGGATAGGCCATGACATCACAAAAGGCCTCAAAGCACATGGGTTGGTCTGACTGTGCTGGTGTGGGTTGTTGGTTCTTTGGTTGCCAGGGCCTGTTCTGGAATAGAGAGGATAGGCCGTGACAAGCAGTGCCTGTCAGAACTGCAAAGACAGACCCACAAGAGTCTTACATGGGGGAGATTCTTTGTTCTACCCTGCACACCCCATTGCTGGGGTCAAAACTCAGCCTTTTTGCTTCCCTCTCCTAAGGGTCTTGTTCTTAACGACAACCCCTTCCCCACGCTCATTTCAAAAGCCCTCCCAGCAATTCCCAATCCTGTACCTGGCTCTCATCCCCTCTCTGGCTCAGAGCCCTCCACTTATCTTGCAGAGAGCTGGGCCTGTCCATCCACCTTCCAAAAGCACATCCCTTGGGCTGGCTCAGGGGTTCCTGCAGTCCCTGGGCTTCTC
>NW_026086625.1:0-14548 GCF_022539395.1 Myiozetetes cayanensis | reverse complement strand
CCCTTTGTGATGTCACAACCCATCCTCTCCATTCTGGAATAGCCCCTGGCAACCAAAAAGCCAACGCCCCAAAACCTCAAAATGCAGCTCCATCAGTGTGTCCTGGGCCCCTTTGTGATGTCACGGCCTGTCCTCTCCATTCTGGAATAGCCCCTGGAAACCAAAGAACCAACAGAATGTCACAGGGCAGCCCCCCCATCTGCCATGGGACTCTTTGTGATGTCACACCCTTTCTCCCAGGAAAGAAAGCCTGTAACCTTCGAGTTTCAGGTGCAGTTGGTGGGACACCCTGGGCACTTCAGGGGCAGCAAGAGCTTTCTGTCCTGGCACCTTTTGTCTGGCAGGAATCTTTGTTCTGATTCAAATTTGGCAGTCGGACTGACAATTCCAGCGCGGGGCTCCTGCAAGTGAACGACAGCCCTGCCCTCCAGGAAAGAAACCCCTTACCCTCGGCCTCTTTTCCTGTTCCTTCAAATACAACCTGCAGGGCAGCTTTCTGCCATCTCTTCTCTTGGGAACTGTGAAGATAGACCCGCTCCCATGTTTAACACCTCAGGTAAAACCACCCTGTTAACACCTTTCCCAACCTTCTTCAACCTTTCCCAAAGCTGAGATGTGGAAACAACTGTTGTAAGATTATTAATATAATAAATAAGGAGTCTGCGTGGGCCAAGGGACACCAATATGGTGTGTAACAGAGTGCTTTATTGAGAGAGAGCAAAGGCTGCAGTAGCAGTTTTGAATTGTAACACATCCCAACAGGTAACCCTCTCAACCAATCCTGCCAAGGTTCTTCACTGCTCATGTGCACCGGAGTCCTGCAGACTTCGTTTCCCAGAATGCTCTGCTGGCACTCCTGAAACCCCAAACGCTGCATCTCCCCCCTTTTTATTACAACAAGATACAGAACAGTGCAATCCTGAAACTTCTTAGGTTTTTTTTAACATAACATTTCCCATTTAACATAGGAACTTTTAACATCTGCAAGTGGCCAAGGCAGCCTGGACACACTGCCCTGGGGAAAGGGATGTGCCTGGAGAAGAGCAAGGCAGCATTTCTGTGCCTGCACAGAGGAATCCATGGCACAGAGAACCCTCTTTCCTGGCCAGTTGCAGATCCCAGCCTGGGATCCCTGCAGGGCCCTGAGCTGGAGGGGCTGCTCTGCAGAGGGAGGGGCTGTGGCACCCTGGGATGAGCCTGCACTGGCCATGCTGGTCAGGCTGGCAAGCAGAGCCAGCAGGATGGGGATCACTGCTGCTGAACCCCTTTCCAACCTTTCAGAAGGCTCAGTAGTCATGGACAAGGCAGGGCAGGATTATGGGGTGTCTCCAGTGGCACAAAGGAATCAAGGGGCCGCTGGGACACTGCAGGGCCTCGGGGAACCAAAGGATCCCTGGGACACTGTGTGATGAAAAAGGGAATAGAATCCAGAGGGGGATAATGTCATGGTGTCAGGAGGTTATTTCATGGTAGAAAAGTAAACGTGGGACACTGCAGAACTTATGGAATCAAGGCTCCATTGGGACACTGGGAATATCATGGAACCAGGAACCCTGTGACACTGCAGGGCCTCCTGGAGCCAAAGGAACCCAGGGACACTGTGGAATCTCATGGAATCAAAGGGGCTATTATGACATGTGGCGCTCATGGAACCAAAGGGACCCTGTAACAGTGACAGGGGTGACATCAGACTGTGACCTGTCACTGCTGGGGTTTCACAGGGCTCCATCTTGGGCCCTGTGCTCTCCAACATCTCCATCAATGACTTGGACACAGCACTGGAAGGGACACTGAGCAAGTTTGCAAGTGATCCAAAAGTGGGAGGAGCTGCTGAGCCCCTGCAAGGCAGGAAGGCCCTGCTGAGAACTCAAGAGATCGCAAAGCTGGGAATCACCAACCACGGGAAGTTCAAAAGGGGGAAGGGCAGGATCCTGCCCTGGGATGGGGAAACCCCGGCTGGAACTTCTCTGCTCTGCCCTGGGGTGGCCTCACCTGCAAGATTGGGGCAGTTTGGGGGTCACAATGGAAGGGAGAGATTGAACCATTGGAGAGTGTCCAAAGGAGGCCACGAGGATGGGGAATGGCTTGGAGAGAAAGGTATATGAGGACGCTGAGGGCACTTGGTGTGTTCAGCTGGAGAAGAGGAGACTGAGGGGAGACCTCACTGCAGTCACAATTTCCTGGGAAGGGGCAGAGGAGGGGCAGGCCCTAAGCTCTGCTCTGAGGGCACCAGGCATAGAACTGAGGGAATGGCCTGGAGTCGGGTCAGGGCAGGGTTAGGCTTGATCTTGGAAAAAAAAAACATACAGAGGTTGGGAACTGAATAGGCTCCCCAGGGCAGTGGGCACAGTACCAAGGCTGACAGAGCTCAATAAGCTTTTGGATAGTACTCTGAGGCTCATGGTGTGACCATTGGGGATGGTCCTGTGCAGGGCTAAGGGTTGGACTGGATGATCCTTGGGGATCCCATCCAACTCAGCACATTCTCTGACTCTGGGATTATCAACCCTGTGTTCAGCACAAATCCAAAACACAGCCCTGCACTGGCCATGGGGAAGAAATTTAACTGGGCTCCCTCTGAAAGCAGCACAGCCATTATGGGCTCTCACACAAACATCCCACAGTTCATTTGCCACCTGGAACCAGTGACTCTGAGTTCCTGCTTCCCCAACCCCAGGGATGGTGTCCTTGTCTGCTCATTCCTCCACACTCTCTTCTCAGTGATGGCATCTTAACCAGACAAGCCCCTGGGAATAATTTCTAAGTCTTCAATTTTTTTGTGGTTAATTAGACAGATCTCAGAAGTGCAATTCAAGTGAATATATTGTATTATTAAAACAATGAATAAAGACGTCTTTTTTTGTGGTCTGTTCACTTTTTTCCTATTTTTAAATTGATTTCAGTAATCCCCGGTTGATATTGATCCCAAGCACCTCCTAATTCAATCTGAATAAATACCAAAATCAAGACCTTTTCTGTCTAACAATCCATCAGACTTTATCCCTATCCCCACCCCACCATTCTCTCATCCAAACCCTGGGACTCAAAGCAGCCTTGGGCAAATCTGAGCTTCCTCCACTAAAGGCTGGACCTGCAGGTTTCAGCTCCTTGGCACCAACTCCCACCTGCTTGGCTTGGAGAAAGAGCTGCACAAGACAGGGGGTTTCTGTGACTGGGTTTTGGTACTGGGGGGGCTACAGGAGTGGCTTCTGTTAGAATCTGCCAGAAGCTTCCCCTGCCCCGTGGAGCCAAATCCAGTTGCTCCAGAATGGAGTTCTGCCATTGGCCAAGGCTGAGCCACTTAGGAGTGACAGTAACACCTCTGGGATAACACATTTCAGAAGGGAGGAGAGTTGCACAGAAAAAATTCCATCCTGGGAAGAGCAGAGTGAGAACATGGGATAACAACACAGACACCAGGGTCAGTGTAGAAGAAGGGTCAGGAGGGACTCCCCAGGAGCAGGGGAAGGACTCAGAGTTGAGGCCCCTGCAACCCCTGGGGGAGCATCGGGGTGCAGAGACCCCCTGCACCCCAGGAAAGAGTAACCCACAAGACAGCAGAAAGGGAAGAGCTGCTGCCCGAGGCAGCAACACCTGACTGCAACCCCCTTCCCTGTCCCCCTGCACTACTGGGGGTGAGGAGGGAGAACTGAGAAGGAAGGAGGGGTGGGGGAAGGTGTTTTTAAAACTGTTTTATTTCTCACTCTTCGGTTTTTATTCTGTTAGTAATAAATTTAAGTACTATCCGTACTTTGAGTCTGTTTAGCCCATTAGTAAGCGACTTTCTTCCCACCCTTATCTCTACTCAGGAATCCTCAACTGGTTTCTTTCTCTCTTCTGTGGAGTTGCAGAGGGAAAGTGAAGTGTCCCAGTTTAAATGAGACAAGGGTCTTTTTACTGAGGAAGAGTTAGGAGCAAAGACCCAAACTTCTCTCTCTAAGCAATTATAAATCCAAATTTAGGAGGCCCCAATTGAAAGAAAAAGAAATTATGGAAAAGGAAAAATAACAACCCTTATTAAAAGGTATGTGTGTATTAATAGAAACATTAAAAAACAAGTAAAACAAACAAGCAATACTCCTATACCCACAAATAATCCCCTTCAAAAACAAATCGATAAACAGACAAAGGGAAAAGGAAACCGTTCAAATTTGCGCCCTTTGGTGCAATTCCAACCTCAGTCAATAGGCAGTGCCATTGGGTCACTGGAGACGCAGGGTTTGTGATGTCCTATAGCAGTCACCAGGTGGCGCTGTGGGGTCACTGGAGATGCAGAACTTGTCACGGCGAGCAAGGGCCGACCAGAGCAACAGCAGCAAACTTCCCCTCCGACAAGGAAAGAAAGGAAAAAAAAACAGGCAGTGTCCACAACTGGCAAAGTAGGTCCCAAACCCACAGGCACACCATCCTCTCCTCCTGACCTGAGTGCCAACCACCGTCCAGCCCACCAAAATTCATCCTCCCCCATTGCCCAGGAGACGAGAGAAAGAAAAAAAGGTGCAGTTCCTTATCTGCCCCATTTCCTAGGAGACTAAGTTCTGGGCCATTAGTGAGGGAGTGAGGTCTTTTTGTTCACCTAAGTACTTATCTGATAGCTCTTAATGGCTCCTACGACCAAGGGGGAAGGGATAGAAAAAAATTCCTTGCTTAAGCTGAATCATGACAGGAGGTAGTGGCTTTTAGTGGGTGTTTGAAATCCAGCCAGGGTCAACCCACTACACCAACCCATTTTCTTGAGGCCCATTTGTGATGTCACAGCCTATCCTCTCCGTTCCAGAATAGCCCTTGGCAACCAAAGAACCAACACTCTACAACCCCAAAGTGAAGGCCCCCCTGTGTGCCATGGGCCCCTTTGTGATGTCATGGCCTACCCTCTCCATTCCAGAACGGCCCCTGGCAACCAAAAAATCAATGCCTCACACCCCAGAGTGCAGCCCAATCCATGTGCCATGGCCCCATTATGATGTCGTGGCCTGTCCTCTTCATTCCAGAACAGCCCCTGGAAACCAAAGAACCAACGTCACAGAATGTCACAGTGCAGGCCCACCCATCTGCCATTGCCCCTTTGTGATGTCACGGTCTTTCCCCCAGGAAAGAAAGCCTGTAACCCTTGGTTTTCAGATGCAGTTGGTGGGCCACCCTGGGCACTCCATGGGCAGCAAGAGCTTTCTGTCCTGCCACCTTTTGTCTACCAGGAATGTTTGTCCATATTCAATTTTGGGAGTCTCACCAGCAAGTACAGTGCAGGGCTCTGAAAAGCAAACAACAGCGCCTCCACCCAGGAAAGAAAGCCCTTCCCCTGGTCTCTCATGTCAGTTGGAGGGCCACTATTGGCATTCCATGGGCAGCAAGAGTGTTCTGTTCTAGCACCTTTTGTCTGGGAAGAATCTTCGTCCGTATTCAATGTTTGAAGTCGGACTGGCAATTACAGCACAGGGCTCCTGCAGGCAAATGACTACCCTTCCCCCCAGGAAAGAAGGTCCTTATGTCTCTCATGTGCAGTTGTTGGGCCACTATGGGCACTGCATGGATTGCAAGAGCTTTCTGTCCTGCCACCTTTTGTCTGGCAAGAATCTTTGTCCAGATTCAAATTTGGCAGTCAGACTGACAATTCCAGCGCGGGGCTCCTGCAAGCGAACGACAGCCCTGCCCTCCAGGAAAGAAACCCCTTACCCTCGGTCTCTTTTCCTGTTCTTCAAATACAACTGCAGGGCAGCTTTCTGCCATCTCTTCTCTTGGAATAGTGAAGATAGACCCGCTCTCACGTTTAACACCTCAGTCAAAACCACCCTGTTAACACCTTTCCCGACCTTCCTCAACCTTTCCCAAAGCTGAGATGTGGAAAGAACAGTTGAAATATTATTAATATAATAAATAAGGAGGCTGCATGGACCAAGAGACACCAATGTGGTGTGTAACAGAATGCTTTATTGAGAGAGAACAAAGGCTTGAGGAGCAGTTTTCATTTGTAACACGTCCCAACAGGTAACCCTCTCAACCAATCCTGCCAAGGGTCTTCACTGCTCATGTGCACCGGAGTCCCGCAGAATTTGTTTCCCAGAACGCTCTGCTGGCACTACTGAAACCCCAAACACTGCATCTCCCCCCTTTTTATTACAACAAGTGAAAGAACAGTGCAATCCTGAAACTTCTTAGTTTTTTTTTAACATAACATTTCCCATTTAACACAGTAAATTTTAACATCTGCAACTGGCCAAGGCAGCCTGGACACACTGCCCTGGGCAAAGGGATGTGCCTGCAGAAGAGCAAGGCAGCATTTCTGTGCCTGCACAGAGGAATCCATGGCACAGAGAACCCTCTTTCTTGGCCACTTGCAGATCCCAGCCTGGGATCCCTGCAGGGCCCTGAGCTGGAGGGGCTGCTCTGCAGAGGGAGGGGCTGTGGCACCCTGGGCTGAGCCTGCACTGGCCATGCTGGTCAGGCTGGGAAGCAGAGCCAGCAGGATGGGGATCACTGCTGCTGAACCCCTTCCCAACCTTTCAGAAGGCTCAGGAGCCATGGACAAGGCAGGGCAGGATTATGGGGTGTCTCCAGTGGCACAAAGGAATGAAGGGGCTGCTGGGACACTGCAGGGCCTCCTGGAACCAAAGGATCCCTGGGACATTGCATGATGAAAAAGGGAATAGAATCCAGAGGGGGATAATGTCATGGTTTCAGGAGGGTTTTTTCATGGTAGAAAAGTAAACGTTGGACATTGCAGAACGTTATGGAATCAAGGCTCCATTGGGACACTGGGAATATCACAGAACCAGGGAACCCTGTGACACTGCGGGGCCTCCTGGAACCTAAAGACCATTGTGACACTGCAGGGTCTCATGGAGCCAAAGGAACCCAGGGACACTGTGGAATCTCATGGAATCAAAGGGGCTATTATGACATGTGGGGCTCATGGAACCAAAGGGACCCTGTAACAGTGACAGGGGTGACATCAGACTGTGACATGTCACTGCTGGGGTTTCACAGGGCTCCATCTTGGGCCCTGTGCTCTCCAACATCTCCATCAATGACTTGGACACAGCACTGGAAGGGACACTGAGCAAGTTTGCAGGTGACCCAAAACTGGGAGGAGCTGCTGAGCCCCTGCAAGGCAGGAAGGCCCTGCTGAGACCTCGACAGATCCCAGGGCTGGGAATCACCAACCATGGGAAGTTCCACAGGGGAAGGGCCGGATTGTGCCCTGGGATGGGGCAGCCCCGGCTGGACCCGCTCTGCTCTGCCCTGGGGTGTCCTCACCTGCAAGATTGGGGCAGTTTGGGGGTCACAATGGAAGGAAGAGATTGAGCCATTGGAGAGGGTCCAAAGGAGGTCACGAGGATGGGGAAGGGCCCTGAGCTCTGCTCTGAGGGGACCAGGGACAGGACTGAGGGAATGTCCTGGAGTTGGGTCAGGGCAGGGTTAGGCTTGATCTTGGAAAAAAACAACCATACAGTGGTTGGGCACTGAACAGGCTCCCCAGGGCAGTGGGCACAGCACCAAGGCTGACAGAGCTCAATAAGCTTTTGGATGATCCTCTCAGGCTCATGGTGTGAGCCTTGGGGATGGTCCTGTGCAGGGTTAAGGGTTGGACTGGATGATCCTTGGGGGTCCCTTTCAACTCAGCACATTCTGTGACTCTGTGATTATCAACCCTGTGTTCAGCACAAATCCAAAACACAGCCCTACACTGGCCACGGGGAAGAAATTTAAATGGACTCCCCCTGAAAGCAGCACACCCATTATGGGCTCTCACACAAACATCCCACAGTCCATTTACCACCTGGAACCAGTGACTCTGAATTCCTGCTTCCCAAGCCCAGGGATGGTGTCCTTGTCTGCTCATTCCTCCATACTCTCTTCTCAGTGATGGCATCTTAACCAGACAAGCCCCTGGGAATAATTTCCTTCTGCGTCTGCAATTCTTTTGTGGTTAATTAGATAGATCTCAGAAGTGCAATCCAAGTTAATAGATTGTATTATTAAAACAATGAATAAAGATGTCTTTTTTTGTGGCCTGTTCACTTTTTTCCTATTTTTAAATTGATTTCAGCAATCCCCAGTTGATATTGATCCCAAGCACCTCCTAATTCAGTCTGAATAGATACCAAAATCAAGACCTTTTATGTCTGACAATCCATCAGACTTTATCCCTATCCCCACCCCACCATTCCCTCATCCAAGGCCTGGGACTCAAAGCAGCCTTGGGGAAATCTGAGCTTCCTCCACTAAAGGCTGGACCTGCAGGTTTCTGCTCCTTGGCACCAACTCCCACCTGCTTGGCTTGGAGAAAGAGCTGCACAAGACAGGGGGTTTCTGTGCCTGGGTTTTGGTAGTGGGGGGGCTACAGGGGTGGCTTCTGTTAGAATCTGCCAGAAGCTTCCCCTGTGCCATGGAGCCAATGCCAGCTGCACCAGGATGGAGTTCCTGCCACTGGCCAAGGCTGAGCCACTTAGGAGTGACAATAACACCTCTGGGATAACACATTTCAGAAGAGAGGAGAGTTGCACAGAAAAAATTCCATCCGGGGAAGAGCAGAGTGAGAACATGGCATAACAACACAGACAGCAAGGGTAGTGCAGAAGGAGGGGCAGGAGGGGCGCCCCAGGAGCAGGGGAAGGACTCAGAGCTGAGGCCCCTGCAGCCCATGGAGGAGTATCGGGGTGCAGAGACCCCCCTGCAACCCAGGAAAGAGTAACCCACAAGACAGCAGAAAGGGAAGAGCTGCTGCCCGAGGCATGGACTCAAACAACACCTGACTGAAACCCCCTTCCCTGTCCCCCTGCACTGCTGCTGGTGAGGAGGGAGAGCTGAGAAGGAAGGAGGGGTGGGGGGAAGGTGTTTTTAAGACTGTTTTATTTCTCACTCTTTGGCTTTTATTCTGTTAGGAGTAAATTTAAGTACTATCCCTACTTTGAGTCTGTTTTGCCCATTAGTGAACGACTTTCTCCCAACCCTTATCTCTACTCAGGAATCCTCAGCTGTTTTCTTTCTCTCCTCTGTGGAGTTGCAGAGGGAAAGTGAGGTGTCCCAGTTTAAATGAGACAAGGGTCTTTTTACTGAGGAAGAGTTAGGAGCCAAGACCCAAACTTCTCTCTCTAAGCAATTATAAATCCAAATTTAGGAGGCTCCAATTGAAGGAAATCAAATTATGGAAAAGGAAAAATAACAACCCTTTATTAAAAGGTATGTGTGTATTAACAGAAACATTTAAAAAACAAGTAAAACAAACAAGCAATACTCCTATACCCACAAATAATCCCCTTCAAAAACAAACCAATAAACAGGCAAAGGGAAAAGGAAACCGTTCAAATTTGCGCCCTTTGGTGCAATTCCAACCTCAGTCAATAGGCGGTGCCGTTGGGTCACTGGAGACGCAGGGTTTGTAATGTCCTATAGCAGTCACCAGGTGGCGCTGTGGGGTCACTGGAGATGCAGAACTTGTCACGGCGAGCAAGGGCCGACCAGAGCAACAGCAGCAAACTTCCCCTCCGACAAGGAAAGAAAGAAAAAAACCAGGCAGCGTCCACAACTGGCAAAGCAGGTCCCAAACCCACAGGCACACCATCCTCTCCTCCTGACCTGAGTGCCAGCCACCGCCCAGCCCACCAAAATTCATCCTCCCCCATTGCCCAGGAGACAAGATAAAGAAAAAAAAGTGCAGTTCCTTATCTGCCCTGTTTCCTAGGAGACTAAGTTCTGGGCCATTAGTGAGGGAGTGAGGTCTTTTTGTTCACCTAAGTACTTATCTGATAGCTCTTAATGGCTCCTACGACCAAGGGGGAAGGGATAGAAAAAAAATTCCTTGCTTAAGCTGAATCATGACAGGAGGTAGTGGCTTTTAGTGGGTGTTTGAAATCCAGCCAGGGTCAACCCACTACACCAACCCATGTGCTTGAGGCCCATTTGTGATGTCACAGCCTATCCTCTCCATTCCAGAATAGCCCTTGGCAACCAAAGAACCAACACCCTACAACCCCAAAGTGAAGGCCCCCCTGTGTGCCATGGGCCCCTTTGTGATGTCATGGCCTACCCTCTCCATTCCAGAACGGCCCCTGGCAACCAAAAAATCAATGCCTCACACCCCAGAGTGCAGCCCAATCCATGTGCCATGGCCCCATTATGATGTCGTGGCCTGTCCTCTTCATTCCAGAACAGCCCCTGGAAACCAAAGAACCAACGTCACAGAATGTCACAGTGCAGCCCCACCCATCTGCCATTGCCCCTTTGTGATGTCACGGCCTTTCCCCCAGGAAAGAAAGCCTGTGACCTTTGGTTTTCAGATGCAGTTGGTGGGAAACCCTGGGCACTCCATGGGCAGCAAGAGCTTTCTGTCCTGCCACCTTTTGTCTGGGAAGAATATTTGACCATATTCAATTTTGGGAGTCGCACCAGCAAGTTCAGTGCAGGACTCCGAAAAGCAAACAACAGAGCTTCCACCCAGGAAAGAAAACCCTTCCCCTGGTCTCTCATGCTCAGTTGGAGGGTCACTGTTGGCATTCCATGGGCAGCAAGAGTGTTCTGTTCTGGCACCTTTTGTCTGGAAAGAATCTTCGTCCGTATTCAATGTTTGGAGTTGGACTGGCAATTACAGTGCAGGCTCCTGCAAGTGAATGACTGCCCTTCCCCTAGGAAAGAAGGCCCTTATGTCTCTCATGTGCAGTTGGTGGGCCACTATGGGCACTGCATGGATTGCAAGAGCTTTCTGTCCTGCCACCTTTTGTCTGGCAGGAATCTTTGTCCACATTCCAATTTGGCAGTCGGACTGACAAGTCCAGTGTGGGGCTCCTGCAAGTGAACGACAGCCCTACCCTCAAGGAAAGAAACCCTTTACCCTCAATCTCTTTTCCTCTTCCTTCAAATACAACCTGCTTGGCAGCTTTCTGTCATCTCTTCTCTTGGGAATTGTGAAGACAGACCTGCTCCCATGTTTAACGCCTCAGGAAAAACCACCCTGTTAACACCTTTCCCAACCTTCCTCAACCTTTCTCAAAGCCAAGATGTGGAAAGAACTGTTGTATTATTAATAATATAAAAAATAAGGAGTCTGCATGGACCAAGAAACACCAATATGGTGTGTAACAGAGTGCTTTACTGAGAGAGAACAAAGGCTTAAGTAGTAGTTTTGAATTGTAACACGTCCCAACAGGTAATCCTCTCAACCAATCCTGCCAAGGGTCTTCACTGCTCATGTGCACCGGAGTCCCGCAGAATTTGTTTCCCAGAACGCTCTGCTGGCACTCCTGAAACCCCAAATGCTGCATCTCCCCCCTTTATTACAAGATACAGAACAGTGCAATCCTGAAACTTTTTATTTAATTATTTTTTAACATAACATTTCCCATTTAACACAGTAAATTTTAACATCTGCAAGTGGCCAAGGTAGCCTGGACACACTGCCCTGGGCAAAAGGAATGTGCCTGCCGAAGAGCAAGGCAGCATTTTTGTGCCTACACAGAGGAATCCATGGCACAGAGAACCCTCTTTCTTGACCACTTGCAGATCCCAGCCTGGGATGCCTGCAGGGCCCTGAGCTGGAGGGGCTGCTCTGCAGAGGGAGAGGCTGTGGCACCCTGGGCTGAGCCTGCCCTGGCCATGCTGGTCAGGCTGGGAAGCAGAGCCAGCAGGATGGGGATCACTGCTGCTGAACCCCTTTCCAACCTTTCAGAAGGCTCAGTAGCCAGGGAAAAAGGCAGGGCAGGATTATGGGGTGTCTCCAGTGGCACAAAGGAATCAAGGGGCTGCTGGGACACTGCAGGGCCTCATGGACCAAAGGAACCCAGGGACACTGTGGAATCTCATGGAATCAAAGGGGCTATTATGACATGTGGGGCTCATGGAACCAAAGGGACCCTGTAACAGTGACAGGGGTGACATCAGAGTGTGACCTGTCACTGCTGGGGTTTCACAGGGCTCCATCTTGGGCCCTGTGCTCTCCAACATCTCCATCAATGACTTGGACACAGCACTGGAAGGGACACTGAGCACGTTTGCAGGAGACCCAAAAGTGGGAGGAGCTGCTGAGCCCCTGCAAGGCAGGAAGGCCCTGCAGAGAGACCTGGACAGATCCAAGGGCTGGGAATCACCAACCATGGGAAGTTCCCCAGGGAGAAGGGCCAGATTGTGCCCTGGGATGGGGCAGCCCCGGCTGGACGGACACATTGGGAATGAGAGGCTGCGAAGCAGTGCTGGGAAAGGGCCCTGGGGGTGCTGGTGGGTGCCAGTTGGCCCTGAGTCAGCAGTGCCCTGGCAGCCAGGAGGGCCAAGCCTGTGCTGGGGGCATCAGGGAGGGGATTGTCCCGCTCTGCTCTACCCTGGGGCGGCCTCACCTGCAAGATTGGAGCAGTTTGTGGGGACACAATGGAAAGGAGATACTGAGCCATTGGAGAGTGTCCCAAGGAGGGCAATGAAAAAGGGCCTTGATTTGAAGGGGTGTGAGGACACTGAGGGCACTTGGGGTGTTCACCTGGAGGAGACTGAGGGGAGACCTCACCGCAGTCACAACATCCTGGTCAGGGACAGAGGAGAGGCAGGAATGGCCTGGAGTTGTGTCAGGGCAGGGTTAGGCTTGATCTTGGAAAAAGGTTCTTCCCCCAGTGGGTGGTTGGGCACTGAACAGGCTCCCCAGGGCAGTGGGCACAGCACCAAGGCTGACAGAGCTCAAGGAGTGTTTGGATGATCCTCTCAGGCTCATGGTGTGAGCCTTGGGGATGGTCCTGTGCAGGGCTAAGGGTTGGACTGGTTGATCCTTGGGGGTCCCTTCCAACTCAGCATATTCTGTGACTCTGTGATTATCAACCCTGTGTTAAGCACAACTCCAAAACACAGCCCTGCACTGGCCACGGGGAAGAAATTTAACTGGACTCCCCTGAAACCAGCACACCCATTATGGGCTCTCACAGAAACATCCCACAGTCCATTTGCCACCTAGAACCAGTAACTCTGAGTTCCTGCTTTCCCAGCCCCAGGGATGGTGTCCTTGTCTGCTCATTCCTCCACACTCTCTTCTCAGTGATGGCATCTTAACCAGAAAAGCCCCTGGGAATAAATTACTTCCAAGTCTTCAATTCTTTTGTGGTTAATTAGACAGATCTCTGAAGTGCATTTAAAGTGAATACTGTATTGTATTGATAAAACCATGAGAAAAGATATCTTTTTTGTGTCCTGCTTAGTTTTATCCTGGTTTTACATTGATATCAGCAATCCCCAGTCGATGTCGTCCCGAAGCACCCCTCTAATTCAGGCGGAATATCACAAAATTGTTAGTTTTCTTATACATACAGTTTTGCTGTAGAGTGTGAATCTTGTGGTCTTACGGTTACATCTTGTGGTTTTGTGTGTCAATACAGGTTTAGTTGGAAAGCCAAATATTTTGTGGTTTTAGGATGACATCTTTTGGATTTTTGAGATAGTACAGGTTAGTTTTGAGTTTGTGAATTTAAGGAGGTTTCAATCAAGAAATAGTGTTTGAATTTGAAAAGCAGATATTATTTGGCAATATAATACTTGTGGTTGTTAGTATATTACAGATTTAACTGTTTAACTTCATAATGGAAGTTAAAATGAGTAAAGAAAAAAATGCTAAAACCCATGAGGGATGTATATTAAAACATTGGAGAGATCTGGGAGGGATTCCCAGAGGGAGCCAAAATAAAAAAACCTTTTTGAAATACTATCAGAATTGGTGAAAAATGGCCATCTCAAGGAAGTCTCAATTACAACACAATCCTGCAGCTTCTGTTGTTCCTTTGCAGGGAGCAAAGTGGGATGAGGTGATGTATGCACTTTCACTTTTTAAGGAATAAACCTGAGTGGCAGAAAAGTTGTGGTATTAATAGAGCCCCCCAGGACCCCCCTATGCCTGCAGCAAAGGTCAGAGGGGTCTCAAGTTGGGAAAGAGAGAGAGTGATGAGGAAAGTATCACAAACCCTCATGAACTGCAGCCTCACTGTAGAGCACCAGAGCAAGATGGGCAAAACTAAAATTGAGACTGGCCACACAGTTGCTCCTCTGAGGCAGGTAATGACACCTGCAGGTCATCAGGCAAAAGGGAAAGTACCTTTTTCAGAGAGTGATTTGAACAGCTGGAGGGAGGAAGCAAAACTATTTAGGGAAAATCCTGAGAAGGTGCCTGAGAGATTTGAATTATTTGTGAAAAATCAGGATCAGATTGGTCAGACATAGATTTGATACTCTCAGAATGGACAGAAACAGAAGAAGAGCTTGTAATAAAAGCAGTAAGAAATCATGTGGAAGGACAGATTACAACAAATGTTTTAAGAGGAGACATAGATGAAATATTTCCAGTATTAAAACCTAACTGGGACCCGAACAACCCTGAGCATTCTAAGTTATTGGATCAGTATAGAAGATTGGTCCAGGTGGGATTGTGAAGCCCTACACCCAAAGCAGTGAATTGGGCTGCCTTGTACGATGTAAGGCAAGGATGGGACGAGACCCCCATGGCATTCTTAGACACACTAGGGGCTGCCATGAGAAAATACACTGCCCTAGATCCGTCATTGTTGCAATATTATTAATATAAGAAATAAAG
>NW_026086624.1:0-14283 GCF_022539395.1 Myiozetetes cayanensis | reverse complement strand
GGCCTCCCCTTTCAGGAGCTGAAAGAGTGGATTCAGGGTCTCTGTTGTTACACCTAACAGAGGCCTAACACAACTGATTAAGCCCAGTAGCGACTTCAGATGATTTAAGGTGTGGATGTCAGTGGGTAAAGTAACAGTCTGGGGCTGAATAATGGTGTTATTAATTTGAAATCCAAGGTATTTCCATGGAACTGTCACTTGTTCTTTCCCCAGTGCAATTTCAAGACCATGGGTCAATAGTGCAGTTTTCATGGACAAATGTACTTGAGTTGTCCCTCGGATTCCACTGCCAGCAAGAGATCGTCCACAGAGTGATATACGATTGCCGCAGCCCGGGTTGGGAAAGGACTGACAGCACTCAAGGGGTTCGCAGTCTGCAGCAGATTTATTGATGGTATGGATACAGGAGACGCGAGGGTGCTTCCTGGTGCAGAGCCACGAAGGTGCTGCCCAGAACAAAGGGTGAACAGGACTTATATAGGGTCAGGGAAGGAAAGGTCTAGAAACTGGGAGGAGCATGGGACTGACATGAAGGGAGAACCAATAGGGGAATAACAGATAGAATACATTAACTTTTAACCTATAGGATGACCTGGGGGGTGTGGTGAGACCGCCTTACTGCAGCAAAATCTCACCAATCATAACTGGGGACTTAACAACCAATGAGGGAAAAGGGTTCATGAGGGAAAACTTATAAGGGAACAAAATATGAATCTACAACTGGGGTACAATGGTTTTAACATGCATTAACATTACTAATGGGGGTAAAACAACATTGTCCATGTCAGGCAAGTTCGATAGTCTTTTCACAAATGTCCATTCCAGTATGTGAGTCCATAGTATTAAACTTCATCATCATTATACTCTTTGTAGATCTGTCTCCATTTACGATATAGTTTCTGTTTCTGTTTGGTGCCCTTCACATCTCCCCCTTTTTTGTTTGTTTGATGCGAGGCTATGTCGAGGACAGGTAAGTCAACGGATATCACAGCAGAGTTAGTAGCAGGGAGGCAATACCTTTTGAAACAGGTGAAAACACAAGACAGAACACAAGCAATAACAACAACAGAAAGCAAAACTGAAACCGCAATTAAAATTAATTGTTTGGTCCAATTGGGGAGGGACCCCCAATTGAGTCCTTCAAACAAATCTTTGGAACTCCACTTTGAGTCCTGTTTTATATCATTAACTAATTCGTGTAATTGTTGAATATTAGACCGGATTGAGGTAGAATGATCAGAGAAATTAAGGCAACACAAACCTGAGAATTCTTTGCAGCCATGATTGTGTAATAATAACAAAAAATCAATGGCAGCCCTATTGTGTAAGGAGATGCCTTTTAAGGTTTGTGAGTCCTCTAAGAGTGCAGTGAGGGCATTAGACGTAACATTCGCTTCCTTAGACAGCCAGCATGTGAGGTGACTAAGTGTAGTTAATGCATGATCGGTGACAATGCCTGCTAAGAAAAAGGACCCCCAAAAGTCCTTGGCATCTGACCATAGATACACGTGTGGATCGCACCTAGAATCAGTTGGTGGTAGGTATTCGTTAGGCCGAAATGGTTTTGGGGTGGCTGGCTGTTGTTTTGGGGTTAATTGTAGAATGGGTTGATTTTTAGAGTCCAATTGCTGATAAAAATTTAGAAATGGAAGATCTGGTTTTTTGTATGTAGATTTCCCAGGGGCATGTGGAATTTCACCTGGGATTGAAAATTTAAATGGATGGAATAGAGTGATTTTCCCAAATGTGCAAGGGCCTCCAACTGCATTGGCCGGAATACCAGACCAGGCTCTCTCGCCACATATGAGAAAATCACCAGAGGCCAATTTTAGGGGTTTGTCCATAGTGCCCGTAGTCACCGCATTGATTAGAGTTGTCCCATTACACCATAGGGTGGCATTGCGGTAGATGTTTTTCTTAGGACTGACATCAGTAGTTTCTCTATGGCTTTCTGGCTGCTTTTGAAACTGAATGCAGAAATTCGTGATAACTGAACCTAATAACTCAAACTCAACAGGGGGAACTGTCATAACTGAAAAGGTGTTGTAAACACGTTGGATGCTACCATTAAGAGGGATTCCAACAAGACATGTGGAAAAGGGATTGGCAACATTCTTGGTGGAGAGACAGATTGTGTCTGTGTTGGTCTGTTTTGCAAGTTTATACCAGATGTTGTTGTTAATGGTACTTCCCTGCACCAGAGCCCACGCCGGAATGTTTGCAGATGGAGAGGTAGTAGGAGGAGCGCTGATCATTGGTGGCAGCATTAGCAGGATGAAAAGGCAGGTTATGATGTTTGATCTACGGATGATGCCGGAGCAATAGGTGTTTGTAGATCTGCAGGATGTTTGAAAATTTTTATTCTTTTTGCCGGGACCCATCTCGGACCTATATCTGTTAAAATACAGGCGTGCCCTTTCCCCCAAGTGATTAGGGGGAAAGGACCCAACCACTTGTCAGTGAGGTTATCTTTGTACAGTACCTTAGCCTTCACAGGGACAGTTTCGGAGATATTAAAGTGCCTCTCTACAGCAGTTTTGCAAGTGGGAAAGGTATTGTCCTCTAAGCGATTTAAAAAATTTAAAACATAAAGCGCTTTATCCAAGCGTTCTTGGGGAGAAAGGTCGGAACTCCCCCTTTTTTGTTTTAAAAGTAAATTTTTAAGCGTCTGATGCGCACGTTCTACGATTCCCTGACCTGTGGGATTATGGGGGATCCCGGTGATGTGGGAAACCCCCCAGGCAGCAAAAAAGCTTTCTGTGGCTTTTGCAACGTACGAGGGACCGTTGTCGGTTTTAATCTGTTTCGGAACCCCCATACGCGCGAAGGCAGCAAGAAAGTGTTTGCGGACATCACGACATTTTTCACCAGAGTGTGCAGTGGCAACAATGAATTTAGAAAACGTGTCAATGGAAACATGAACGAATTTTAATTTTCCAAATTCATTAATATGTGTAACATCAGACTGCCAAATTTCGAGGGGAGAAAGACCCCTGGGGTTTGTCCCTTCAGGTCGAAGTGGTGCCACTGCTTGACAATCGGGACAGGATTTTATGATGTCTTTAGCTTGGGACAATGGGATGCCAAATTGTTTATGTAATGCTTTAGCATTTTGATGAAAGAAGTCGTGAGTCATGCGTGCTTGCTGAAATAAATTTGGAACGGTAACGTTACCTGCTAAGGAATCGGCACGCTGATTGCCTTCAGCCACAGGTCCAGGAAGTGCAGTGTGCGATCTGACGTGTGTAATAAAGAAAGGATGGTTTCTGTGTCTAATAAAGAAAAACAAACGAGTTAACAACCTAAATAACAAAGGGTGAGAAACGTGTTTGAGATAGGAATTTTCTATTCTTGAAACCAATCCTACAACGTAAGAAGAATCTGAAACTATATTTAGAGGTTCATCTTGAAAAAGAAAGAAAGCTCTGGTTACAGCAGAGAGTTCCACTAATTGTGGGGAGCCTTCAGCATGGTGGATATCCTGTTGCCACAGTTGATTTTCGAGCCAGACAACTACTGCATTGCCAGTGCGTCCTGAGCCATCCGTGAAGACGGTTCTGGCCCTTGGTAAGGGGACAGGAGAGTGCATAACCTGGAGAGTTAAAGGAATAGGTAGTAGCCGTTGTAGTAAAGGACAGGCAGGGAGATGGAATTTTATTTGTCCAGTGAAATTGGCGCTGGCAAATTGGAAGTCCACAGAGTATAAAAGGAGCTGATGGTACTGTTCTGCTGTAACTGGGAGAAAAAGAAAATCGGGATCATGGCCCATCAATTCGATACACCTGGAGCGACCTTTAAGGAAAAGTTTAGAGATAAGTTCAGGGAAACTGGTTACTGTTTTGGAGAACTGGTGAGGGAGGAAAAACCATTCCCACAGGCAAAAGTGCGTGTTGTTAGTATGAAACTGTCCCAGGACAGCCAAGGGCTGTTTCTCTCCTAGGGCGATAACGAAAGATACAGGGATGTGAGGGAGCATCCGGTGTGCTTGGCACGATGAAATTTTCTGTTGGACGATGGAGAGTGCAGATTGCGCATCAAGGGTTAAGGATCTGGGGGAGCTGAGGTCTGGGTCTCCCTTTAAGATGTTAAACAAGGGACTCAGGTCCTCCGTACTTATGCCAATTAAAGGTCGAAGCCAATTGATTGCTCCTAAAAGTTTTTGGAGATCATTTAAGGATTTAACTTCAGACCGAATTTGAATTGGTTGTGGAAAAAAGGTGGAATCGGTGATATGTAAACCTAAAAACTTCCATGGTGCTGAAAACTGAATTTTTTGTTTAGAGATGGCCAATCCATTAGAATTTAGGGTTGATATTAGAGAATCAGTTACCTCACTTAAAAGAGGCTTGTTAGGAGCGCAAATGAGAATGTCGTCCATGTAATGGAGTAAAATAACCTGTTGGGAACTGCGATCGAATTGGTAAAAGAACTTGTGACACAAATAATTGGCATAAAGTAGGAGAGTTTTTCATCCCTTGTGGAAGAACCCTCCATTGAAACCTCCTATGGGGTTGGGATAGATTGAGGGAAGGAACAGAAAATGCAAATTTAGGGCAGTCAACTGGGTTAAGGAAAATATGAAAGAAACAGTCTTTTATATCTACCACTACCATGGGCCACCCAGCAGGGAGCATAGATGGTGAAGGCATCCCTTGCTGGAGGGCACCCATGGGTTCTAAAACTTCATTAACTTTACGGAGATCTTGGAGAAGCCTCCAAGATCCCGAGGACTTTCTAATAACAAAAACAGGAGTGTTCCAGGGGCTAGTAGAGGTTTCAATGTGACCCAAAGCTAGTTGTTCATTGACGAGATCATTTAATGCCTGCAGCTTCTCGGTGGTCAAGGGCCACTGGTCTACCCAAACTGGATCTGAGGTGGTCCAGACCAGCGGGGAAAGCTGCAGCTCCCCAGTGACCCCTGTTAAAAAACCGAAGTGAGCTTTATTCCCCATTGCACCATGACATCCCTTCCCCACAACGTGAGGGGGATGTCAAGAATAAAAGGACACACTGATGCCGATTGCTGTTCTGGTCCTGTGATGCGCACAACCGCATTACTTTGCAGTGGGAACTCTGAACCTCCCACCCCGCTGATGTTGATTAGTGTAGGGTTTAGAGGCCAGGTAGAAGGCCAGTCCTTTTTAGCCACTATAGTGACATCAGCACCTGTATCCATAAGGCCTGTGATTTCAACTTGTGATGGATTTGTGACGTCTGAAGAAGATAAGCAACACATTAAGAGTGGTCGGGACGTAACTGACTGGGTCCAATAGGCCTGAGGTGTTGCTTCTGACAAGGCAGTAAAGGATATTAATTGTGCAATTGGTTCGTCACTGGCTTCATGAACGGGGGGGGAAGAAACGTTAACTGAAATTGAAAAAACATTTGTTTTCAAAATCATACATAACACAGGAACAATAAAAATGCCCTTTTCTATCCCAGGTTGGGTGGAAATAACCAAGTAAACATCATTATATGGTAACTTAGAGGAAGGAACAACATCGATTATTTGTGCTTCATGTAACAGAATAGTAGAAGGAGAAGAGGGGAATAACTGAATCCAGGGTAACATATCACAAGGAGGTGAAGGTAAGCGTTCATCTAAGCCACTGAGAACCGTTTTGGGTTCAGTGGGGAACTTGTTGTCGGAGCGCCCCCCCTGGCGCTCTGCTGGAAGTTTCCCGACTGATGTAAATTGTCCTGTGATTTAAAGGAGACCTTGCGCTGCAAATTGGGTGTTTTAGGTGGCAAGGGGTTGCCATGGACATCTGTAACCGATTTACAGTCCTTCGTCCAATGGCGTCCCTTGCCGCAGCGCAGGCATGGGGTTTTGGGTAAAGCAGGGGTAGATTTGTTCTGGAGCTCAGGGCACTGTTTCATCACGTGGCCCTTCTGCTTACAATGGAAACAACGATTTGGACCAGAAAGAGCGGCAGCTAGGAGGTTAGCTTTGTGAGTGTTTGAATTAATGTTTCTGCAGGCTTCGATCATATCTATGATCGTGGGGTTTTTAAGCAATATCAAAGCTTTCCGGCACTCCTGATTAGCATTCTCGATAGCAAGTTTTTGAAATAAAATGTCTTGAGACTCCTTTTGGGAAACCTGTTTAACGATTGCCTCTTTGAGGCGGGAGATAAAGTCAATGAATGGTTCGTCTTGTCCCTGTTGGATTAGGGTAAATGAAGGAGTGGTGGTATATGCATCCGCTACTTTTTAAATTGCTTGTAAACCCAAATCCTGGGAGATTTGGAGATATTCCCTTCTAATTCCGATTTGCTGTCGCTTGTCGGTAAAGGGGCCTTCCCCAAACATAACATTAATTAGGTGATCTGTAGGGGCCTTGCGCTTAGGTAATTTTTCGTTAACATGTTTAACGATTAAATTCTTCCACTCACTTTCGAAAACCGAGTATTGTATAGTAGTAAGGAGCCCTTCGCTACTACACGCACATCGTAGGGTATTAATGTATGTACCTGGAACAAGGTATCTAAAAGTCCCAGTGTGAAAGGAGCTCCGAGTCCATAGTCTGTGACTGCTTTTTTAATGTCCCGCAAAATTGGATAGGAAATAGGAAACCATTCCGGAGCTGTGTTGGGATTGTCATAAAACACGGGAAATGCCCGCAGAAATTCCGTATCCCCTGCCTGCATAGCTTGGGCCTTGCAGGCCTTCCAGATATCAGGGGTTTGTAGGTTACCGGAGTGGTGGGCCCGGTGTTTACCATGGGCGCCGCCATCTTTGCGGGAGCAAGTCACGCGTGAGAAAACAACGTCGCGTCCGGATAGTGCGTCATTACAAGATGGACGTCGATGACGTTAGGGAAGAGGTGGAGCTACTAGAGGAGGGCGTGGCCAGGGGACTACGAGGGTGCCTCCCATTCCTCGACGTCACGGCCGCGCGCTTTTTCCATTTCCCGCGCGGCGCATTCCCCCCGCCCCTTAGCTTTTTGCGCCACCCGTTGACTCCTCCCTTCTCCCTCAGCCGCGTCGCCATCTTGCGCCCACGAACAAGAAGGTCCCAAATCAAGGTGTCCCCCGCCATTTTGAGCGCGCCGCGGTGATGTATCATGCAGCTTGGAATTCTTAATCTTCATCCGGCTCTGTAGAGCCGTCAGAACAAGCCTCCACGCAATTAGCGCTTCACCAGCCATAGAATCTCCTCGCTCTTTTTCCACCCACAGGGAAAAAATGATTTTGTCCCAGTCTTTGATGTTAAGCACCTCCGGGACTTGCTCGCCTTTTAAATACAACCACTTAGCCAGGGTCTTTAACGCTTTTTTGTCGACGGGGTGGCTCGTCGTAACTTGTGCGAGCGTGGCCTTTAAGTGGTGGTAAATAGCTTTCTGTGGTGCAGAGAGACAAGCTCCCATGGTGTTAAAAGTTGCACACACAGAGGTTGAGGGGATGAGAATCGGGGGAAGGAGGGAAGGGACTTCCTCAGCCGCTCACCTGCTCCGCACAGCAGAACGAGGTGCGATTGAGACTGCCGGTCGCAGACCCGTTGCTCGCTGTCCAGCTGAGGGTGACTGCCGGGGAGGATGCCTCCAACCGCTGCTCCTCCAGTATCCCAGTTGGGCACTCTGGAGTTTCCTCAATGTGAGGAACCTGCTACAGAGCCCCAGGTCTGGGCGCCATCTGTCGCAGCCCGAGTTGGGAAAGGCCTGACAGCACTCAGAGGGTTCGCAGTCTGCAGCAGATTTATTGATGGTATGGATACAGGAGACGCGAGGGTGCTTCCTGGTGCAGAGCCACGAAGGTGCTGCCCAGAACAAAGGGTGAACAGGACTTATATAGGGTCAGGGAAGGAAAGGTCTAGAAACTGGGAGGAGCATGGGACTGACATGAAGGGAGAACCAATAGGGGAATAACAGATAGAATACATTAACTTTTAACCTATAGGATGACTTGGGGGGTGTGGTGAGACCGCCTTACTGCAGCAAAATCTCACCAATCATAACTGGGGACTTAACAACCAATCAGGGAAAAGGGTTCATGAGGGAAAACTTATAAGGGAATAAAATATGAATCTACAACTGGGGTACAATGGTTTTAACATGCATTAACATTACTAATGGAGGTAAAACAACATTGTCCATGTCAGGTAAGTTTGAAAGTCTGTTCACAAATGTCCATTCCAGTATGTGAGTCCATAGTATTAAACTTCATCGTCATTATACTCTTTGTAGATCTGCCTCCATTTACGATTTAGTCTCTGTTTCTGTTTGGTGCCCTCCATATACGATGGTATCAGGACACTGTTGATGGATTGGTGATAACACGTCTGCAACGACTCTTTGGCAAACGGAGGGGCTGTTCCTCCTTCCTTGTGGGAGGACTGTCCAGTGATAGTGCTGAGATGGTTCTGCTGCGTTGACGGAAGGCACTGTAAACGAGAACCTACGAGAGTCTTTAGGGTTTAATGCAATGTTAAAGAAGTAATCTTTTCTATCAGTAAGAACAATAGGCCATTTTGAACATATCATTGTAGTGATGGAAGCCCTGGCTGGACAGCCCCCATCAGCTCTATTATTTTACTGAGTTCTCTTAAATCCTGTAGCAGTCTCCACTTTCCATTGGACTTCCGTATGGTAAAACTGGGGAAATTCCAGGGACTATCATTTGGCATGATACGTCCCTTTGCTCCTTGTCCATGTACTAGTAGGTTGATTTGCCGCAATTTCTCCTCCCTTTAGGGGCCACTGGGATACCCAGATTGGCTGGTCAGAGAGCCATGTGAGGGCAGGAGGTTGTGGCTCACCAGTGGCCTTTAAACTAAATTTGAGGTAGTTAGTTGGACTCCCCATTGTCCTATCATATCTCTCCCCTAGGAAGTTACTGGAATATTAAGGACATAGGGCTTTGCTGAGGCAGTTTTACCTTCTGGTCCTTCAGACACTTTGGAGTGGTGCCTGGGCTCCTTCTACCCCTTTGATGTCGATGCAGGGCTCCGTAGTGCTCCATTCCTTCATCCAGTCGCTCTCTGCAAAGATGGTGATGTCTGCTCCTGTGTCTGTAAGACCTTTAACTCGAGCATGGTTAGTGTTGGGAAAAGATACCCTGCAGGTTCGCATTGGCCGATGGAGTAAAACGGACTGACCATTGGACCATCGGCATAGAGTCCAAAGTGTCCCCCCCTACAGCAATGGGGGTTAAATTGGCAATGGGTGTTTCTGTGTCTTGCTCCACAGGTGGAAAAAGAGCTCTTACAGTCACTTCTAATGCCTTAGGGTTGTCTACAGTCACTGGATGTGGGATAACTGTTAACCCTGTATTATTAGATGGAGCAGTCCCAGTTAAAATGTATTTTCCAGCAGGTACTGGAAGGTTATTCGTTGGTCTCATGAGAACTGTTTGGTAGTTGTCACTGCTTATTGTGAGTTGGTGGGGAGATGCCAACTCCACCCTAGAGACACTTGCTCTGGATCTCTGTCAGGGAGTGAGGGGAGCAGCTGGGTGTGCCTGACTTGTGGGGTATTTTTTATCATTGTGCTGCCCTTCGTGCTCGGTTCCCCATTTCCCGAAATCGAGGCCAGCCTTTGTGCAGCTTTCGGTGAAAGCGGCCTCCCCTCTGTGTCAAAGAGTGATCTACAGTCACTGGCCCAGGGCAATCCCTTTTGGCATGGGGGACACAAGCTGGGTGGTACTGTAGGTGCTCTTCTTTTCAGCTGAGGGCAATCCCTTTTAAAATCCCTATTTGTGTGCAGTAGTGACACGTAGCGTCCTTCTGTTGTTGTTGCACTGTGAGGATTTCAGTTAGTAGGAATGTGTTGTACCTGTTGGATCCTACATTGCAACACGCCTTAACCATGTCCACTGGAGTGGGAACTTTGAGGGACCTTAATATTTGTTGACAATCATGGTTAGCTTGCTTTATTTCCAGTTTTAGAAACAGTGCATCTTGAGCCTCTAGATTGTTTATTCACTGAATGTTTAGGCATTGCAATAAGATTCCGAGGAAGGTGGTGGATTCTGTGGAAGTGTTCAGATGGCATCTGGTTATGGAACTTTGGGATGTGGTTTAGGGGTGATTATGGTGGTTCTGGCTGACAGCTGGACCAAAAGATCTTGAAGGTCTCCTCCAACCTTGATGATTTTGTGATTCTCTGACCTGTCATCACACTTTCCAGCTTTATGGTCTAACAAGATCTTTTCTCAGTTGGATCCCTCAGTGGGACCCATTACCACTACAAGAAACTTTACAGTTTGAATCTCACTTTGGTTTCTCAAGAGGTTCCTGCAACTCTCCTCAGGGTCTGATGTTCAGGGACTCATCCCCAAAGCCCCTGAGGGTGATGAAATGCCTGGGGCTGTTGCTGTGCTGCTGAGCTGGGCCGGGCTCCTGGCACACAGGGAGCTCCTGGCAACCAAGAACAGCTTCAAAGAGACAGCTCTGCTGCTGAGCAGCTCCTCTGCACAGCCCATCAGGGCTGAGGGCACTGCCTGCAGCACCCAGGGCACAGGAGAGAAGGCAGAGAGATGAGAGGCAGCCTGGGCTGGGAGGGGACTGAGCTCTCACTGCAGGAGAAACCTTCCCAGGATTTGAATGAAGAATTCTCTGGCTAGAGGACACTGAAACTTCCCTTCCTGCATGGATCTCCTAAAGCTGCCACATCCCACAGCTTGTAGGATCTTTCAGAAGGACTCTCCCAGTCCCTGCAGGGCAGAGGAAGTGGCCCCTAGAGCAGGGCAGGAGCTGCAGGCAGCAAGGGCAGCCAGGAGAAGGGAGCAGGAGGTGAAAGGGATCCTGGGCTGGGAGGACAGGGCAGAGCTGCTCAGGGGAGGAACCTTGGCAGCCCTTTGGCACGGGAAGGCTGTGGCTGCAGAGCAGTGCAAGGGAGTTGCTGCAAGTGGCTCTTGCAGCTGCCAAATGCCAGCCCCGGCAGGAGCTGTCAGGATGGCTGTGCTGGATTTGCTGGGGGGCAGCAGGAGAAGCTGCTGCAGAGCAGGACTTGCTGCTGCCCCATGGGAGGCCCAGGGCCAGAAGGTTCCCTGTGCCAGGGCTGGTTGTGGGGTGGGAAGGTGGGAGTGCAGCCAGGGGTGCCCAGGGCTGTGGGGCAGAGCAGGGTCCTGCCCCCCAGGGCTGTGTGTGCTGGGGCAGGGACTCTGCTGCCTGCCAGGGGCAGCTCTCAGCCCGGCCAAGGAGCTGCCACGGCCCTGCAGGGAGAAGGAGTGGGGGGAAAGAGTGAGCCCTCCTGGCAGGCCAGGGCTGGGCAGGGCCCTTCAGCTGCAGGCTCAGGGCTCCTCCCAGCTTCAGCTGCACCTGCTGCCATTTGCAGGGGCCCTTCTCAGGAAGCACATCCACTGCCAACTCCTGCCCCTTACCAGCCAGCGCAGGGGCTCTGGGATCTGCTCTGCAGCCCCTGCCCAGGCAGAGCTACCCCTGGGCCCTGGGCTGGGCATGGGCTCTGGCAGCACTGGCAGGGAGCTGAGCTGGGCACAAGGAGGGGCTGCTGGCAGGAACAGCTCCTCACACACACCCAGGCAGAGAGGGAGAGGCAGCTGCTGCCACAAGTGCTGGCCAGGGGGATGTGGCCCCTCCCTGCCTGTGTCTGTGGCACAGAGCCCTTCCCTGAGCAGCTCCTGCCTGGGCTCCTTTGACAGCCCAAGCAGAGCCCCTGCCCTCAGGCCCACGGGGGCTGGGCTGGGCATTGCCCTGCAGCAGCCAGAGCTCTTGGATATATCAGGAGCACATTTAATTGGAGATCCCCCTGCATTCCCAGTTCCCTCTGCCAGCAGAGCAAGAAGGAGTCCTTGGCAGCCCATCCCAGAGTTCCTGCTTCCAGTGGCTCCCTCAGGGGAGGGAGCTGCAGGGAGGTCTGAGTGAGGAGAGAGAGCCTGAGAGTGGGGTGGCTGTGAGACATGTCCTCTTTGGCTGCAGCAGCCTGGTCTAACTCAACACTGACTTCTCCTCCTCAACAGATGAAAACACTCTGAGGAAGCAGCAAATGCCCAACAGCAGCTCTATGGCCCAGTTCCTCCTGCTGGCATTCTCAGACAGGAGGGAGCTGCAGCTGCTGCACTTCTGGCTCTTCCTGGGCATCTCCCTGGCTGCCCTCCTGGGCAACGGCCTCATCCTCAGCACCGTAGCCTGCGACCAGCACCTGCACACCCCCAGGGACTTCTTCCTGCTGCACCTCTCCCTCACAGACCTGGGCTGCATCTGCACCACTGTGCCCAAAGCCATGCACAACTCCCTCTGGGACACCAGGAAGATTTCTTATGCAGGATGTGTTTTCCAGGTCTTTTTCTTTGTCTTTTTCATCTCAGCAGAATTTTCCCTCCTCACCATCATGTGCTACGACCGCTACGTTGCCATCTGCAAACCCCTGCACTACGAGACCCTCCTGGGCAGCAGAGCTTGTGCCCACATGGCAGCAGCTGCCTGGGCCTTTGGGTTTCTCAATTCTCTGCTGCAAACAGCCAATACATTTTCCCTGCCCCTGTGCCAGGGCAATGTCCTGGGCCAGTTCTTCTGTGAAATCCCACCCATCCTCAAGCTCTCCTGCTCACACTCAGGCTATCTCAGGGAAATTGGGCCCATTGTGGTTAGTGTCTGTTTAGGATTTGTTTTTTTCATTTTCATTGTTTTCTCCTATGTGCAGATCTTCAGGGCTGTGCTGAGGATCGCCTCTGAGGAGGGACGGCACAAAGCCTTTTCCACGTGCCTCCCTCACCTGGCCGTGGTCTCTATTGTTATAAGCACTGGCACATTTGCCTACCTGAAGCCCCTCTCTATCTCCTCCCCATCCCTGGATCTGACCCCATCAGTTTTGTACTCTGTGGTGCCTCCAGCCCTGAACCCCCTCATCTATAGCCTGAGGAACCAGGAGCTCCGGGATGCCATAAGGAAAATGATGACTGGTTGCTTTTCAGGAGTAATAACCTGCTTCTTTTCTTCTGCAGAACACTCACTGTGTAACCCTTCACTGGCCCAGCCTGTATTTTAAAGCTTTTAAGAGTTCCCCTGGGGGAGTTTTCCTGTGTTTTTTCCTCTTTTAACGTTGTTAACACAGAAATGTATTCTTTATCCATTACCTATTTGACTCTCTCCATCTTGGTTTTGACCCACAGTTGTGTAAATAAAATAAAATTGCTGTAGCAACTTCTTTGTCAAACATCCTACCTTTGATATTCTGTACATGAGGAATCACAATCTGTGAGTATAATAAAGGACTTGAATCCTTTTTTGAGATTTTTGCTCAAAAAACTGGCCAAGGCAGCCTGGACACACTGCCTTGGGTAAAGGGATGTCCCTGGAGAAGAGCAAGGCAGCATTTCTGTGCCTGCACAGAGGAATCCATGGCACAGAGAACCCTCTTTCTTGGCCACTTGCAGATCCCAGCCTGGGATCCCTGCAGGACCCTGAGCTGGAGAGGCTGCTCTGCAGAGGGAGGGGCTGTGGCACCCTGGGCTGAGCCTGCCCTGGCCATGCTGGTCAGGCTGGGAAGCAGAGCCAGCAGGATGGGGATCACTGCTGCTGAACCCCTTTCCAACCTTTCAGAAGGCTCAGTAGCCATGGATAAGGCAGGGCAGGATGATGGGGTGTCTCCAGTGGCACAAAGGAATGAAGGGGCTGCTGGGACACTGCAGGGCCTCATGGAACCAAAGGATCCCTGGGACATTGCACGATGAAAAAGGGAATAGAATCTAGAGGAGGATAAGGTCTTGGTTTCATGAGGGTTATTTCATGGTAGAAAAGTAAACCTGGGACACTGCAGAACTTATGGAATCAAGGCTCCATTGGGACACTGGGAATATCATGGAACCAGGGAACCCTGTGACACTGCGGGGCCTCCTGGAACCTAAAGGCCATTGTGACACTGCAGGGCCTCCTGGAGCCAAAGGAACCCAGGGACACTCTGGAATCTCATGGAATCAAAGGGGCTATTATGACATGTGGGGCTCAAGGAACCAAAGGACCCTGTAACAGTGACAGGGGTGACATCAGAGTGTGACCTGTCACTGCTGGGGTTTCACAGAGCTCCATCTTGGGCCCTGTGCTCTCCAACATCTCCATCAATGACTTGGACTCAGCACTGGAAGGGACACTGAGCAAGTTTGCAGGTGACCCAAAACTGGGAGGAGCTGCTGAGCCCCTGCAAGGCAGAAGAGCCCTACTGAGACCTCGAGAGATCCCAGGGCTGGGAATCATCAACCATGGGAAGTTCCCCACGGGGAAGGGCCGGATTGTGCCCTGGGATGGGGCAACCCCGGCTGGACGGACACCCTGGGAATGAGAGGCTGGGAAGCAGTGTCGGGAAAGGGCCCTGGGGGTGCTGGTGGG
>NW_026086623.1:0-14784 GCF_022539395.1 Myiozetetes cayanensis | reverse complement strand
GGTGATGTGTCCCTGTGTCACACGGGTCAGTCTGTGTGTGTCACACGTGTGTGATGTGTCCGTGTCACACGTGTCAGTCCATGTGTGTCCCTGTGTGTCACACGTGTCAGCCTGTGTGATGTGTGTGGGTCACACGTGTGTGACGTGTCCATGTGTCACACGTGTCAGTCTGAGTGCCCCCGTTTGTCACACATGTGTGACGTGTTCGTGGGTCACACGTGTCAGTCTGTGTGTCCTGTGTGTGTGTCACATTCATCTCTGCGTGTGTCACACGTGTCAGTCTGTGTCCCGTGTGTGTCACACGTGTGTGACGTGTACATGTGTGTCACACGTGTCAGTCTGAGTGTCCCATGCGTGTGTCACACGTGTGTGGCGTGTCCCTGTGTCACACGTGTCAGTCTGTGTGTCCCCGTGTGTCACACACACCTCTGCGTGTGTCACACGTGTCAGTCCTATAGGGACCTACAGAACCCTATAGAGCTTGGGAGACCCCATAGAGCCCTACAGGGACCTGGGACACCCTATAGAGTCCTATAGGGACCTGGGACACCCTATAGAGCCTGGGACACCCCATAGAGCCCTATAGAGCTTGGGACACCCCATAGAGCCTGGGGCACCCTATAGAGCCCTATAGGGACCTGGGACACCCTATAGAGCCTGGGGCACCCTATAGAGCCCTATAGAGCTTGGGACACCCTATAGAGCCCCATAGGGACCTGGAGCACCCTATAGAGCCTGGGACACCCTATAGAATCCTATAGGGACCTGGAGCACCCTATAGAGCCCTATAGAGCCTGGGACACCCCATAGAGCCCTACAGGGACCTGGGGCACCCTATAGAACCCTATAGAGCCTAGGACACCCTATAGAGCCCTGTAGGGCCCTGGGACACCCTACAGAGCCTGGGGCACCCTATAGAGCTCTATAGGGCCCCAGGACACCATATGGGACCCTACAGAGCCCTGTGACACCCCACAGAGTCCTGTGGGTCCCTCCTACCCCATAGGGCCCCATAGGGCCCTGGGACACCCCACAGGACCCTACAGAGCCCTGTGACACCCTATAGGGCCCCATAGGTCCTTCCCACCCCATAGAGGCCCAGAGGAGCCCAGGAGACCCCACAGGGCCTTGGGACATCCTATAGGGCCCTGTGGGTCCCTGGCACCCCATAGGACCCCATAGGGCCCCAGGACAACCCCCCAGGACCCCACGACTCCCTATAGGGTCCCATGGGTCCCTCCTGCCCCATAGGGTCCAGTGACACCCTATAGGACACCCCATAGGACCCTGTGACACCCCATAGGGTCCTGGGGGTCCCTTCTGCCCCACAGGGCCCCCCGAGGGTCCCATGACACCCTGTGGGAACCCATAGGGCCCTGTGACATCCTATAGGTCCCTTCTGCCCCACAGGGCCCCCCAGAGTGCCCTGGGACATCCTATAGAGCCCCATAAGGGGGTGTGACCCCCTATAGGACCCCAGGACCCCCTATAGGACCCCAGGACCCCCTAAAGGACCTCATGACCACCTATAGGGCCTCAGGACACCCTATAGGATCCCAGGACACCCTATAAGACCCTTCCTGCCCTATAGCCCCCCACGGGAACCCCTCCTGTCCCCCCCCCTCCATAGGGTGTGCCCCCACCCCCAGACCCTACAGAGCCCCCCAAGGGCCCCCAACACCTCATGGGGTCCATATGGACCCCAGAGCCCCCACCCCACTCTATGGGGTCCCCACAGCCCCCACCCTATGGAGCCCCCAGAACCCCACAAAGTCCCCATTCCACCCCAGGGGGTCCCTGTGGCCCCCTTGAACCCCCTAACCCGTGGTGTCCCCACGGCCCTCCCCAAAACCTCCCGGACCTTATGGGGTCCCCATGGCCCCCTAAACCCCCCCCTTTCCCCTATAGGCCCCCATCACCCCACATGGCCCCCTAAACCCCCATAGCCCCCATCACCCCATGAGCCCCCAACCCCCTGGACCTTATGGGGTCCCCACGGCCCCCTAGCCCCCCCATCGCACCCCAAAGCCCCCTTCCCCACTAGCCCCCATAGCCCCCATCACCCCACTGACCCCCCCAACGCCCCCTCGGACCTTATGGGGTCCCCACGCCCCCTGAGCCCCCCATGACGTCCCTGTGCCCCCCGCGCCTCCCCCTCATGGGGTCCCCTGACCCCCCGCCACCCCCAGGACGAGTCTGGGGGTCCCCCAAACCCCACCCCAGGGGTCCCCGTGGACCCCTCAACCCCCCTCCCCACCCTAGGGGTGTTGCCCCTCCATCACCCCCAGATCTTCCCCGTCCCCCGTGCCCTCCCCACGCCCCTGACCCTCCCGACCCCCTGGGCGGGGCTCCTCCGCTCGTTACCAATTAAGGCTCACGCGCGCCGCGCGACCCCCGGCACCGGCACTGCGACCCGGGCGGCGGCCGCGGGACCACCCGGACCCTCCGGGACCCTCCGGGATCCATCGGGACCCTCCGGGATCCACCGGGATCCATCAGGATCCACCAGACCCTCCGGGATCCACCTGACCCTCCGGGACCCTCCAGGGATCCATCGGGATCCACCTGACCCCTCCGGGATCCATCAGGACCCACCGAGGATCCACCTGGATCCACCTGAGCCACTGAGACCCACCGGGACCGACCCCAGGGACCCCCGGCCACCAGAGTACCGACCCCCAGGGAACCGACCCCGCGACCCCCTGGGACCACCGACCCCCTCCTGGGCACCGATCACCCGGGACCGACCCCCGGGACCACCGACTGACCCCGGGGAACGACCCCCGGGACCACCGACCCCCAGGGAACTGACCTCATGAGCCCCGGGACCACCGACCCTACGGGAGCCCCGGGCACCGATCACCGGGACCGACCCCGGGACCACCGGACTGACCCGGGACCGACCCGCGAGCCCCTGGACCACTGACCCCTCCCCGGGCACCGATCACCGGGACAGACCCCCGGGACCACTGACTGACCCTGGGAACGACCCCGGGACCACTGACCCCAGGGAACCGACACTGCGAGCCCCCGGGACCCCCGAGCCCTCCCCGGGCACCGATCACCCAGTACCGACCCCCGGGGAACGACCCCCGACCCGCGGGGACCACCGATCTCCTCCTGGGTACCGACCACCAGGTACCGACCCGCGGGGACCGACCTGGGACCACCCTAACGACCCCCGGGGACTGACCCCACGAGCCCCGAGGACAGACCCCACGAGCCCCGGCGACCCCCGACCCCTCCCCGGGTACCGATCACCCGGGACCGACCCCCGAGGAACGACCCCCGACCCCGGGAGTGACCCACGAACCCCAGGACTCCTGGACCACCAACGACCCTCGGGGACTGACCCCACGAACCCCGAGGACCGACCCACGAGCCTCCGGGACCCCGACCCTCCCCGGGTACCTGATCACCCAGGACCGACCCCGGGGAACGACCCCCGACTCCCCGGGACCCCCGACTGCCCCCCCGGGGACCGACTGGGGGGACTCCCCTTTTGGGGATGGGGAGAACCCCCTGAGAGACCCCCGGAATGGGGCTGTGGGACCCCCGGAATGGGGTTAGGACTCCCCAGATGGGTTGGGGGACCCCGGAATGGGGCTGGGGGACCCCCAGAATGGGGCTGGGACCCCCCAGATTGTGGCTGGAGAACCCCGGAACAGAGCTGAGACCCCCGGAATGGGGCTGTGGGACCCCCGGAATGGGGCTGGGGGACCCCCAGAATGGGGTTAGGACTCCCCAGATGGGTTGGGAGACCCCGGAATGGGGTCGGGACCCCCCAGATGGGGCTGGGGGACCCCCAGAATGGGACTGGGACCCCCCAGATGGGGCTGGGGGACCCCTGGAACAGAGCTGAGACCCCCTGAATGGGTCTGTGGGACCCCCGGAATGGGGCTGAGACCTCCAGAACGGGGCTGAGGGACCCCCTGAGGGGAACTGAGGACCCCCCATCAGGGGAGCAGTGAGGGGACCCCGCTTTTGGGGGTGGGGGGACTCCCTTTGAGAGACCCCTGTGGGGGTGTCATGGGGAGAAACCCCCCGAACGGGGCTGGGGGACCCCGGAATGGGGCTGGGAACCCCCCTGAACAGGGCTGGGGGACCCCTTAAGGGGAACTGGGGACCCCCATCAGGGGAGCAGTGAGGGGACCCCAATTTTTTTTGGGGGGGGGTCTGGAGGGGACCCTTTTTGGGTTGGGGACCCCTCTTTGGGATTGCTGGGTGGGGGGGGCCCTTTTGGAAAGATCCTCCAAGACCCCCCATTTTGGGGTCGCAGCCCCTTTTTGGGGGCCTGGGACCCCTGTGGGAACCCGGGGACTTGGGCGGGGGGACACACCCCCACTGCCCCCCCAAATTTGGGACTGACAGAGCCTGGGGTCCCCCAAACTGGGGCGCCCGGGGAGCCCCCCCAAAGTGCGGGGGGTCCCCCAAAGGAGGGGGTCCCGTAAATTGGGGGGTGTGCGGGGGGGTCCCTGTGTAGGGATATCGGGGGTCCCGCAGTTTGGGGGTCCCCCAAAGGAGGGGGTCCCTTGAATGGGGGGGTCCCACAGCTTGGGGTCTTTGGGGGAGGGGGGGAAATTGCTCAAGGGTGTCCCCTGGTATTGGGGGGTCCCCCAGAGTGGGGGTCCCCCGTTAGGGGTGGTCGAGGGTCCCTCGGTGTGGGGGTCCCCCAATGTGGGGGTCCCTCGCGGGGGGGCGGGGGTGTGTTTCATGTTGGGGAGCACCAAGGGGGTCCCCCGGGGTGGGGGTCCCCCAGAGGAGATGTTTGGGGGTCCCTCAGTGAGGGGCTCCCCGGTTTGGGGGTCACCTGGTGTGGGGGTCCCTCAGTGTGGGGGTCCCCCAGTGTGAGGGTCTCTCGGTCTGGGGGTCCCTCGGTCTGGGGGTCTCTCCGTGCGGAGGTCCCACGGTGCGGGGGTCTCTTGGTGTGAGGGTCCCTCGGTCCGGGGGTCTCTCCCTACCCCGATCCCACTTCGCGGGGTTCCCTCGGTCCGGGGGTCTCCCCCTATCCCTACCCCACCCCGCGGGGTTCCCTCGTTCCGGGGGTCTCCCCCTACCCCGATCCCACTTCACGGGGTTCCCTCGGTCCGGGGGTCTCTCCCTCCACCGACCCCACTTCGCGGGGATCCCACTTCGTGGGGTTCCCTCGGTCCGGGGGTCTCTCCTACCCCGATCCAACTTCGCGGGGGTCCCTCGGTCCGGGGGTCTCCCCCTACCCCGATCCCACCCCGCGGGGGTCCCACTTCGCGGGGTTCCCTCGGTCCGGGGGTCTCCCCCTACCCCGATCCCACCCCGCGGGGGTCCCACTTCACGGGGTTCCCTCGTTCCGGAGGTCTCTCCCTACCCCGATCCCACTTCACGGGGTTCCCTCGTTCCGGGGGTCTCCCCCTACCCCCACCCCACTTCACGGGGGTCCCTCGGTCCGGGGGTCTCTCCCTACCCCGATCCCACTTCACGGGGTTCCCTCGTTCCGGGGGTCTCCCCCTACCCCGATCCCACCCCATGGGGGTCTCTCGGTCCGGGGGTCTCTCCTACCCCGATCCCACTTCACGGGGTTCCCTCGTTCCCGGGGTCTCCCCTACCCTCGATCCCACCTCATGGGGTGTCCCTCGTTCCGGGGGTCTCTCCCTACCTCGATCCCACTTCACGGGGTTCCCTCGTTCCGGGGTCTCTCCTCCCCCTCCCCACCGCAGCTCCCACTCGCGGTCCCCCTCTCCCCCATCCTCCCGTTCTCCCCCTCCGCTCACCCCTCTCTCTCCCTCCTCTCCCCTCCCGCAGCTCCCCCTCCCCGGGCCGAGCGCAGGCGCGGCCCCTCCCGCGCCCACTCCCGCACGCCCCTTGCGGGGGCCGGGTCGCCCCGGGCACGATGAGCGGGGCCGGGCGGGGCCGCGCGGAGCCCGCGGGCCGTGGCGAGGCGGACGCGGAGATGCCGGCCACGGAGAAGGACCTGGCGGAGGACGCGCCCTGGAAGCGCATCCAGCAGAACACCTTCACCCGCTGGTGCAACGAGCACCTCAAGTGCGTGCAGAAGCGCGTGGGCAACCTGCAGACCGACCTGGGCGACGGGCTGCGCCTCATCGCCCTGCTCGAGGTGCTCAGCCAGAAGCAGATGGGCCGCAAGTACAACGCGCGCCCCACCTTCCGCCAGATGCAGCTGGAGAACGTGTCGGTGGCCCTCGAGTTCCTCGAGAGGGAGAACATCAAGCTCGTGTCCATCGGTGAGCGCCGCGCGGGGAGAGACCCCGGAATTGGGGGTGGGGAGGGATCTGAGGGGTATCCCTGGGGGATGGATGGGGGGTGAGAAGTGCGGAGAGAGGGAGGGAGAGGGAGCGTCGGAGTGGGGAGAGGGAGAAGGGGAGACACGGGAGAGACCCCTGAAATGAGGGGAAAGGGAGTGGGGATCCAGGGGTATTCCCTGGGGGGATGGATGGGGGTGAGAAGTGCGGGAGAGGGAGAGAAAGCGTCGGAGTGGTGCTTGTTGGAGAGGGAGGGGACAACGGAGAGACCCCGAAATGGGGGAAAGGGGAGTGGGGATCTGCAGGGTATCCCCTGGGGGATGGATGAGGGGGTGAGAAGTGCGAGGAGAGGGAGGAGAGAGCGTCGGAGTGGTGCTGCTGGTGGGGGCACGGAGAGACCCCCGAAATGGGGATGGGGAGGGTGGGAGGGGTGTGGGGGCGTGAGAAGTGCGGGGAGAGGCTCGGAGGGGTCTCGGTCGGTGATGGGAGGGAGGGTGGTCGCCCTAGAACGGCCCCCGGAGATGGGGGAGATGCCGGGGAGACCCCTGAGACACGGGGGGGTCTTTGGGGAGACCCCCGGGCTCCGGAGACGTGGTGGGGTTTGGGGTCCTTGAGAGGGACCCCAGAGATGAGGGGGGGGTCTGTTCGGGACCCCGGGCCCCACAGATTGGAGAGGAGTCTGCTGGGGACCCCCAGGCCCCAGAAATGGAGGGGAGGGGTCTGCTGGGGACCCCCAGGCCCCAGAAATGGAGGGGGGTCTCTTCGGGACCCCCAGGCCCCAGAAATGGAGAGGGGGGTTCTGCTGGGACCCCTAGGCCCCAGAAATGGAGAGGGGGGGTCTCTTCGGGACCCCCAGGCCCCACAGATTGGGGTGGGGGATCTCTTCGGCGACCCCCAGCCCCACAGATTGGGGGGGTCTGTTGTGGGACCCCCAGTCCCCAAAAAATGTGTGTGTGGGGTCATCTGTTGCGGGACCCCCACCCCACAGACTGGGGGGGGGGGGTGTCTGCTGAGGACCCCCGGACCCCAGAGATTGAGGGGGGGTCGGTTATGGGACCCCCGGGCCCCACAGATGGGGAGGGGTCTGCTGGGAGACCCCGGCCCCCAGAGATTCTGGGGGGGGGGGCCCTATGGGACCCCTGGGACACGCCCCCCCTCGCCCCAAACGGGACCCCCGAGTGAGAGGGGGGGCCCTGAAGCTCCATCGGTGATATTTGGGTGGGGGGCTGCGGGTCCCCCCAACCTCAGAGTAACGGGGGGACTTCAGGGAGAGCCCCCCCCAAAAGTGAGACCCCGAGACGCCCCCTAAGGGCAACCCCTCCAAAGTCCTAGGACGCTTTTGGGGTCCCCCGCTGGGATGGGGGTGAGACCCTCCCCCCGAGACCCCCGCAGGAATGGCCGCTTGTGTGTGCCCCCCAAAAATGCTTTGGGGGTCCCGCTGCTGGACCCCCGTGTTTGGGATCTTGGGACCCCCAATCGGAGCCCCCACAGGGACCTGTCTGGGCCCCTCCCCAATTTGGGACCCCCAATCCCCTGGCGGCCCCACGACAAAGGCGGGGGGCGGAGGGCCCCCTCCCACCCCAGGAATGCGAGGGGGGTCCTGGGGGTCCCAAATCCTGCAGGGCGCCGATTGCGGTGGGGGTGGATCGGGTGGGGGGTCTCGGGGGTCCCAGCGAGGGCAGGGGGCGCCGGGGGTCCCAGGGGGTCCTGGGGTTGAGGGGGGTGGGTTTGGGGGCGGCGGTGGGGCGGGGCCTGGCGGTGCCCGAGCCCTATATGGCCAAAAATGCTGGAGCAGGGGTGGGGCCGCGGCCCATCCCCACCCCAGCACCGCCCAACCCCAGCCCCCCAGCCCCCTAAACCGCGGGGCGGGACCGGGGCCGCCGTTACACCCCAAAAACGGGGGCCGGGGGAAATGGGGGCGGGGGACCCAAAACCCCAGCGGGGAGCGGGGCCGCCGCCACGCCCCTCCCCCAAAATAGGGGGTTGATGGGTAATGGGGGCGGGGGGACTCGCCCGGACACCCCAAAACCGCGCGTGGGGAGCGGGGGGCACACCCTGAGACCCCAAAACCCCCGCGGGGAGCGGGGGCCGCTGCCACGCCCCCCAAAATGGGGGGTTGATGGGTGATGGGGGCGGGGGGGACCCGCCCTGAGACCCCAAAACCGCGCGTGGGAAGCTGGGGACGCACCCCGAGACCCCAAAACCACGCGTGGGGAGCTGGGGACCAGCCCTGACACCCCAAAACCGCTGGAGGGGGGCGGGGCCCCTGCCCTGAAACCCCAAAACCGCTGGAAGGGGGCGGGGCCCCTGCCCTGAAACCCCAAAAACCCCCGTGGGAGCTTCGGCACCCGCCCTGACACCCCAAAACCGTTGGCGGGGTCTGGGGACCTGCCCTGACACCCCAAAACCCCAGCAGGGACTGACACACCCACCCTGAGACCCCCAAACCACCCCTGAGACCCCAAAACCCCAGCAGGGATCGGGGCACTCACCCTGAGACCCCCAAACCACCCCTGAGACCCCAAAACCCCAGCAGGGACTGACACACCCACCCTGAGACCCCCAAACCACCCCTGAGACCCCAAAACCCCAGCAGGGAGCGGGACACCCACCCTGAGACCCCCAAAACCACCCCTGAGACCCCAAAACCCCAGCAGGAGTGGGACACCCACCCTGAGACCCCAAACCACCCCTGAGACCCCAAAACCCCAGCAGGGACCGGGCACTCACCCTGTGACTCCCAAACCACCCCTGAGACCCCCAAATCACTCATGGGGACTGGGACACCCCCCCTGAGACCCCAAACCCACCCCTGACACCCCCAAAACCCCAGCAGGGAGCAGGACACCCACCCTGTGACTCCCAAAACCACCCCTGAGACCCCCAAATCACTCATGGGGAGTGGGACACCCACCCTGAGACCCCAAACCCACCTCTGACACCCCAAACCCTGACACCCCCAAAACCCCAGCAGGGACTGACACACCCACCCTGAGACCCCAAAACTACCCTGAGACCCCCAAATCACTGATGGGGACTGGGACACCCCCCCTGAGACCCCAAACCCACCCCTGACACCCCAAAATCCTGGCAGGGAGCGGGACACCCACCCTGAGACCCCCAAACCACTGATGGAGGGTGGGACACCCACTCTGACACCCCAAACCCACCCCTGACACCCCAAAACCCCAGCAGGGACTGACACACCCACCCTGAGACCCCAAAACTACCCTGAGATCCCCAAATCACTCATGAGGACTGGGACACCCACCCTGACACCCCAAAACCCCAACAGGGACTGGGATACCCACCCTGACACCCCAAACCCACCCCTGACACCCCAAAACCCCAGCAAGGAATGGGACACCCACCCTGACATCCCCAAATCACTGGTGGGGAGTGGGACACCCACCCTGAGACCCCAAACCCACCCCTGACACCCCAAAACCCCAGCAGGGACCGGGACACCCACCCTGAGACCCCCAAACCACCCCTGAGACCCCAAAACCCCAGCAGGGAGCGGGGCACTCACCCTGAGACCCCCAAACCACCCCTGAGACCCCAAATCACTGATGGAGGGTGGGACACCCACCCTGAGACCCCAAACCACCCCTGAGACCCCCAAAGCCCCAGCAGGGACCGGGACACCCACCCTGAGACCCCCAAATCACTCATGGGGACTGGGACACCCACCCTGACACCCCAAAACCTACCCCTGACACCCCAAAATCCTGGCAGGGAGTGGGACACCCACCCTGAGACCCCCAAAACCACCCCTGAGACCCCAAAACCCCAGCAGGGACTGACACACCCACCCTGAGACCCCCAAACTACCCTGAGATCCCCAAATCACTCATGGGGACTGGGACACCCACCCTGACACCCCAAACCCACCCCTGACACCCCCAAAACCCCAGCAGGGAGCGGGACACCCACCCTGAGACCCCCAAACCACCCCTGAGACTCCCAAATCACTGATGGAGGGTGGGACACCCACCCTGACACCCCAAACCCACTCCTGACACCCCACAACCACCCTGAGACCCCCAAGTCACTGGTGGGGACTGGGACACCCACCCTGACTGTGTCCCTGTGGGATGTCCCCTGTCCCTGTGGGGTGTCCCTGTTCCTGTGGGATGTTCCCCATCCCTGTAGGATGTCCCCATCCCTGTGGGGTGTCCCTGTCCCTGTGGGGTGTCCCCATCCCTGTGGGATGTCCCCATCCCTGTGGGATGTTCCCCATCCCTGTGGGGTGTCCCTGTCCCTGCAGGGTGTCCCTCAGTGTGTCCCCATCCCTGTGGGGTGTCCCCATCCCTAGGGACAGTCCCCGTCCCCTCTGCTGACCCCAACCCCCCTCATGTCACCCCTGTCCCCTCTGCTGACCCCATACCCCCTGTGTCACCCCTGTCCCCTCTACTGACCCCAAATCCCCCCAAATCCTCCCCTGCTGACCCCATTTCTTCCCTGCTGACCCCATATCCCCCTGCCCCCCAGACAGCAAGGCCATCGTGGATGGGAACCTGAAGCTGATCCTGGGGCTGATCTGGACCCTCATCCTGCACTGTTCCATCTCCATGTGCCCCCTGCTGACCCCAAATCCCCTGGAGACCCCAAATCCCCCTGCTGACCCCAAATCCCCCTGTGCCCCCAGACAGCAAGGCCATCGTGGATGGGAACCTGAAGCTGATCCCTGGGGCTGATCTGGACAGCTCATCCTGCACTATTCCCATCTCCATGTGCCCCCTGCTGACCCCAAATCCCCCTGGAGACCCCAAATCCCCCAAATCCCTCCTACTGACCCCAAATACCCCCTGCAGACCCCATGTCCCCGAATCCCCCTGGAGACCCCGAATCCCCCTGGAGACCCCGAATCCCCCTGGAGACCCCAAATCCCCCTGCTGACCCCAAATCTCCCCTATATCCCCCCCCAGACAGCAAGGCCATCGTGGATGGGAACCTGAAGCTGATCCTGGGGCTGATCTGGACGCTGATCCTGCACTATTCCATCTCCATGTGCCCCCTGCTGACCCCAAATGCCCCCCTGGTGACCCCAAATCTCCCCTCTATCCCCCCCCAGACAGCAAGGCCATCGTGGATGGGAACCTGAAGCTGATCCTGGGGCTGATCTGGACCCTCATCCTGCACTATTCCATCTCCATGCCCATGTGGGACGAGGAGGACGAGGAGGAGGCCAAGCGCCAGACCCCGAAGCAGCGGCTGCTGGGCTGGATCCAGAACCGGCTCCCCCAGCTGCCCATCACCAACTTCAGCAAGGACTGGCAGAGCGGCAGGGCACTGGGAGCACTGGTGGACAGCTGTGCCCCCGGTGAGGGGCATTGGGGACACTGGGAACACTGAGAGGGGGCACTGGGGGCACTGGGAGCACTGGTGGACAGCTGTGCCCCCGGTGAGGGGCGCTGGGAGTGCTGGGAGGGGGCACTGGGAGCACTGGTGGACAGCTGTGCCCCCGGTGAGGGGCGCTGGGAGTGCTGGGAGGGGGCACTGGGAGCACTGGTGGACAGCTGTGCCCCCGGTGAGGGGCGCTGGGAGTGCTGGGAGGGGGCACTGGGAGCACTGGTGGACAGCTGTGCCCCTGGTGAGGGGCACTGGGAGTGCTGGGAGGGGGCACTGGGAGCACTGGTGGACAGCTGTGCCCCTGGTGAGGGATGCTGGGAGCACTGGGAAGGACCACTGGGGACACTGGGAGCACTGGGGGACAGCTGTGCCCCTGGTGAGGGGCACTGGGAGTGCTGGGAGCACTGGGAGGGGGCACTGGGAGCACTGAGAAGGGCCACTGGGGGCACTGGGAGCACTGGTGGACAGCTGTGCCCCTGGTGAGGGATGCTGGGAGCACTGGGAAGGACCACTGGGGACACTGGGAGCACTGGGGGACAGCTGTGCCCTGGTGAGGGATGCTGGGAGCACTGGGAAGGACCACTGGGGACACTGGGAGCACTGGGGGACAGCTGTGCCCCTGGTGAGGGATGCTGGGAGCACTGGGAAGGACCACTGGGGGCACTGGGAGCACTAGGACAGCTGTGCCCCTGGTGAGGGATGCTGGGAGCACTGGGAAGGACCACTGGGGGCACTGGGAGCACTGGGGGACAGCTGTGCCCCTGGTGAGGGATGCTGGGAGCACTGGGAAGGACCACTGGGGGCACTGGGAGCACTGGTGGATAGCTGTGCCCCCGGTGAGGGGCACTGGGGACACTGGGAGGGGGCACTGGGAGCACTGGGAGGGGGCACTGGGAGCACTGGGGACAGCCGTGCCCCCGGTGAGGGGCATTGGGAGCACTGGGAGTGGCACTGGGAGCACTGGGGACATTGGGAGGGGGCACTGGGAGCACTGGTGGACAGCTGTACCCCCGGTGAGGGGCGCTGGGAGCACTGGGAGGGGGGCCCTGGCCTACTGGGAGGGGACACTGGGTCATTGGGGGCACTGGGAGGGGCCCTGGGGATACCAGAAGATGTGGGTGGTGGCACTGGGAGGACAGGAGACACGTGGAAGTGGCCCTGGGGAGGGGTGGGGACACCAGGAGGTGGCCCTGGGGTGCACAGGGACAGGGGTGGTGGCTTTGGGGACAGCTGGGGACACCCTGGGGTAGCCCTGGGGACACCAGGGACACTCTGGGGTGACCCTGGGATGGAAGGGGACAGGGGTGGTGGCTCTGGGGACATCTGGGGACACGTGGGGAGGTGGCCCTGGGATGGAAGGGGACAGGGGTGGTGGCTCTGGGGACAGCTGGGGACACCCTGGGGTGGCCCTGGGATGGAAGGGGACAGGGGGGTGGCCCGGGGTGGTCTTGGGGGACCACAAGGACATGGTGAGGGGGGGTCTCTGGGGGTGCTTCAGGACACGGGGTTACCCCGATGTGCTCAGGGACAGTTTGGGGTGGCATTGGTGGCCCGGGGGGGTCCCGAGGACCCCCAGGGTGACGAGTGCCACCCCCCAGGGCTGTGCCCCGACTGGGACTCGTGGGACCCCAGCAGGCCCATTGAGAACGCGCGGGAGGCGATGCAGCAGGCGGACGAGTGGCTGGGCATCCCCCAGGTGAGACCCCCCGCCCTGGGACCCCCTCCCCATGACCCTGAGGTGACCCCACAGTGACCCCCTGGGGACCCCCTAACCCTGCTGTGACCCCCCCACAGTGACCCTCTGGTGACCCCTGTCCATAAACCACCCCAGGGACCCCCTGGGGACATCCCCCCTGGGTACCCCTCTCCATAACCCCCCCTCAATGACCCCCCTGGGGACACCCCATCCCTCAGGTAAGACCCCTGGTGACCCCCCAGTGACCCTCTGGTGACCCCTGTCCATAAACCCCCCCAGTGACCCCCTGGTGACCCCCCAATGACCCCCCAGGTGATCCCCAGGCTGGGGGGCACAGGGAGACCCCAATGACCCCCCTGGTGACCCCCCAATGACCCCCCTGGTCATCATCTGCAGGCTGGGGGCACAGGGGGACCACAATGACCCCCCAGTGACCCCCCAATGATCATCCTCAGGCTGGGGTGGCACAGGAGGACCCCAAAGACCCCCCCAGTGACCCCCAGTGATCAGCCCCAGGCTGGGGGGTCACACAGAGACTGCAATGACCCCTCTGGTGACCCCCCAATGACCCCCCTGGTCATCATCTCTAGGCTGGGGGGGCACAGGAGGACCCCAATGACCCCCCCAATGACCCCCCAATGACCCCCCCAACGTCCCCCCCAGGTGATCAGCCCTAGGCTGGGGGCACAGGGGGACCCCAAAGACCCCACAGTGAACCCCCAGTGATCAACCCCAGACTGGGGGGTACAGGGGGACCCCAATGACCTCCCCCAATGACCCCCAACGCCCCCAGGTGATCAACCCCACGCTGGGGGTACAGGAGGACCCCAATGACCCCAATGATCAGCCCTAGGCTGGGGCACAGGGGACTCCCAATGACCCTCAATGACCCCCAACGACCCCCCAACGCCCCCCCCAGGTGATCACCCCCGAGGAGATCGTGGACCCCAACGTGGACGAGCACTCGGTGATGACGTACCTGTCCCAGTTCCCCAAGGCCAAGCTCAAACCGGGGGCCCCCCTGCGCCCCAAACTCAACCCCAAGAAGGCCCGAGCCTACGGACCAGGTGAGGGGGTGGGGGGGGGGATGTGGGACCCCCCAGCTGTGCACAGCCTTGGGGGTCACACTGGTTTTGGGGCTTTGTGGGGAAGGGGGGGGTCCCTGGTGGATTTGGGGTCCCTCCCCACATCCTGGGGGGCTCTGAGAACCCCTCACCCCGTAGATCTTGGGGGGTCTCATTTGTAGGTGTGGGGTGGTGCTGGGTTGGGGGTGTTTTGGGGGCAGTTTCCTGGTGGATTTGGGGTCCCTCACCCCATCCAGAGTCCCCCACCCCATAGATCTGGGGGGGCCTCATTTGTACTTCTGGAGGGGTCCCTGTGTTGAGTGTGGGACCCCTGGGGTGGGCTGGGGGTCTCACAGGGATGAAGCCCACCGGGAACATGGTGACCCTTGGGGTGGCTCTGGGACCCCCAGGGTAGCTCTGGGACCCCCATGGT
>NW_026086622.1:0-14916 GCF_022539395.1 Myiozetetes cayanensis | reverse complement strand
GTTGGGGGGATTTTGGGGGCTCAGGAGGTTTGGGGGGTCTGGGAGGGGTTTGGGGAGTTTTGAGGGAGGGTCAGGGGGTTGGGGGATTTTGGGGGGCTCAAGGGGGTTTTGGGGGAGCTTGGGGATTTTGAGGGGGTTCAGGGGGCTTGGGGGGAGGGTACGAAGGGGCCAGGGAGGGCCTGGGGAAGTCTTGGGGTGGTTTTTGGGGGTCTAAAGGTGGTTTTGGGGGTCTTAGGGTGGGTTTTGGGGTGCCACTCACCGGGGGGGTCCCTGAGCCGGGGTTTGGGGTTCTCAGAGGTGGTTTTGGGGCTCTCAGGGTGGTTTTAGGGGTCTCAGGGTGGTTTTTGGGAGGTCTCAGGGTGGTTTTTAGGGGTCTCAGGGTGGTTTTAGGGGTCTCAGGGTAATTTTGGGGGTCCTACTCACCGGGGGGGTCCCTGAGGTGGGGTTTGGGGGTTTCAAGGGGTCTCAGGGCAGGTTTGGGGGGTCTCAGGGCAGGTTTGGGGGTCTCAGGGTGGTTTTTAGGGGTCTCAGGGTAATTTTTGGGGGTCTCAGGGTGGGTTTTGGGGGTCCCACTCACCGGGGGGGTCCCTGAGGCGGGGTTTGGGGGTTTCAGGGGGTCTCAGGGTGGTTTTTAGGGGTCTCAGGGTGGTTTTTAGGGGTCTCAGGGTGGTTTTTGGGGGTGCCACTCACCAGGGGGGTCCCTGAGCCGGGGTTTGGGGGTCTCAGGGTGGGTTTTAGGGGTCCCAGGGTGGTTTTTGGGAGGTCTCAGGGTGGTTTTTAGGGGTCTCAGGGTGGTTTTTAGGGGTCTCAGGGTGGATTTGGGGGGTCTCAGGGCAGGTTTGGGGGTCTCAGGGTAATTTTTGAGGGTCTCAGGGTGGTTTTTGGGGGTCTCAGGGTGGTTTTTAGGGGTCTCAGGGTAATTTTGGGGGGTCCTACTCACTGGGGGGGTCCCTGAGGCGGGCTCTGAGAGCCCCCAGGGCTCTGCTGAGGTTCCTCAAGGTGGTTTTGGGTGCTCTCAGGGCAGGTTTGGGGGTCTCAGGGCAGGTTTGGGGGTCTCAGGGTGGTTTTTAGGGGTCTCAGGGTAATTTTGGGGGTCTCAGGGTGGGTTTTGGGGGTCCCACTCACCGGGGGGGTCCCTGAGGCGGGGTTTGGGGATCTCAGGGGGTCTCAGGGTGGTTTTTGGGGGTCACAGGGTAATTTTGGGGGGTCTCAGGGTGGTTTTTGGGGGTCCTACTCACCGGGTGGGTCCCTGAGGCAGGGTTTGAGGGTTTCAGGGGGTCTCAGGGTGGTTTTTAGGGGTCTCAGGGTGGTTTTTGGGGGTCTCAGGGTGGTTTTTGGGGTTCTCAGGGTGGTTTTTGGGGGTCCTACTCACCGGGGGGGTCCCTGAGGCGGGCTCTGAGAGCCCCCAGGGCTCTGCTGAGGTTCCTGAGGGTGCCCTCGAGCCGGGCGTTCTCCCCCCGCAGCCCCCTCAGCGCCTCCTGCAGCTGGAAGGGCCCCCCAAACCAGCACGGCAGCCAGAGCCAAAGCCCCCAAACCCATGGCCGCCCCCACGCCACGCTCACGGCCCCCTCCCGAAAAACGGCGTCACCCAGGCCCCTCCCGGCGTCACTGAGCCCCTGAGTGTCATCGACCCCCTGAGTGCCATCGACCCCCTCAGTGCCATCGACCCCCTCAGTGTCATCGACCCCCTGAGTGTCATCGACCCCCCAGTGCCATCGACTCCCCCTGAGTGCCATCGACCCCCTCAGCGTCACTGAGCCCCGAGTGTCACCGACCCTCTGAGTGCCATCGACCCCCTCAGCGTCACTGAGCCCCCCAGTGTCATAACCCCCTCAGCGTCACTGAGACCCCTGAGTGCCATCGACCCCCTCAGCATCACTGAGCCCCCTGAGTGCCATCGACCCCCCTCAATGTCATCGACCCCCTCAGCATCACTGAGCCCCCTGAGTGCCATCGACCCCCTCAATGTCATCGACCCCTCAGTGTCGTCTGAGCCCCCTGAGTGCCATCGACCCCCTCAATGTTATCGGCCCCCTCGGCTGTCATTGATCCCCCCGACACCGTCACTGACCCCCAAACAGTCATCGACCCCCTGAGTGTCACTGACCCCCTAAATAACCATTGACACCCCTCAGGCTGTCACTGAGCCCCCTCAGTGTCACTGACCCCCAGGCTGTCATTGATCCCCCCTCAAATAGCCACTGACACCCCCAAAACGTCACTCATCCCCCGAATCCCCTCACAGCCCCCCAATCCCCTCAGAGATACCCACAGAGCCCCAAATCCCCTCAGAGAACCCCAAATCCCCTCAGAGATACCCACAGAGCCCCAAATCCCCTCAGAGACTCCCAAATCCCCTCAGAGATACCCACAGAGCCCCAAATCCCCTCAGAGAACCCCAAATCCCCTCAGAGATACCCACAGAGCCCCAAATCCTCAGAGACCCCCAAATCCCCTCAGAGATACCCACAGAGCCCCAAATCCCTCAGAGAACCCCAAATCCCCTCAGAGATACCCACAGAGCCCCAAATCCCCTCAGAGAACCCCAAATCCCCTCAGAGATACCCACAGAGCCCCAAATCCCCTCAGAGAGCCCCAAATCCCCTCAGAGATACCCACAGAGCCCCAAACCCCCTCACAGAGCCCCAAATCCCCTCAGAGACCCCCAAATCCCCTCCAGAGATACCCACAGAGCCCCAAATCCCCTCAGAGATACCCCCAGACCCCCAAACCCCCTCACAGAGCCCCAAATCCCCTCAGAGACCCCCAAATCCCCTCAGAGATACCCACAGAGCCCCAAATCCCCTCAGAGATACCCCCAGACCCCCAAATCCCCTCAGAGAACCCCAAATCCCCTCAGAGAGCCCCAAATCCCCTCAGAGATACCCATAGGCCCCCAAATCCCCTCACAGAGCCCCAAATTCCCTCAGAGAACCCCAAATCCCCTCAGAGAACCCCAAATCCCCACACAGACCCCCAAATCGCCTCAGAGAGCCCCAAATCCCCTCAGAGAGCCCCAAATCCCCACACAGACCCCCAAATCCCCTCACAGAGCCCTAAATTCCCTCACAGAGCCCCAAATCCCCTCACAGATACCCACAGACTCCCAAATCCCCTCAGAGAACCCCAAATCTCCTCAGATACACCCACAGGCCCCCAAATCCCCTCAGAGAACCCCAAATCCCCTCAAAGATACCCACAGAGCTCCAAATCCCCTCAGAGAACCCCAAATCCCCTCAGAGAGCCCCAAATCCCTTCAGAGATACCCACACAGCCCCAAATCCCCTCACAACTCCCCATATCTCCTTACAAACCCCCAAATCCCCTTAAAACTCCTCAACATCTCCTAAATCACCATCGCCCCTCATAACTCCTCAAAAAACCCCACGCATTTCCACCCATTTTCGCCCATTTTTACAAGTTTTCCCGAGGCACCTCACAGTAAAAAGCGCGGGAAGCCGCCGAAGCCCCGCCTTTCTCTCCGGAAATACCCGAAGGAAGGCGAAAACTCCCGAACGACCCTCGGCGAAAGAGGGGACGGAAATTCCCGAAGATGTCCGGGAATTCCCGAAGGAAGACGGAGATGGACGAAAAGTGACGGGAATCGCCGAGCGCAGGCGGAGGGACCGGGAGTAGGCGGAGCCCAGCGGAGCTCCACCAATGGCGAGCGGGAATTGCCGAAAGTGGGCGGGGCTTCCCTCAGGGGGCGGAGCTCGGCGGGGGACGCGTCGCTCTTTCCGTTTCCGGCGGCCGAAGCGAGCGGAGGTGCCGCGTGGGGCTCCGCTTTGGGGGGCGGTTTTTGGGGGGCTTTGAGGGGTTTCCCGGTACAGGAGGGGGGGTCCCTAAGGGTGGAGGGGGCTCGTTAAGGGTGGGAGGGATGCGGAGAGGGGGATCGGGGGTGCGGCGGGCGCTGAGGCCGCTCCACCTCCTCGGTCCCCGCAGGCGCCATGTCGGCCCATCTGCAGTGGATGGTGGTGCGGAACTGCTCCAGTTTCCTCCTCAAGCGGAACAACCAGACCTACAGCACTGTCAGTACACCCCTAACTGGGGGGGGACACCACGAAATTGGGGAGGGGGGAGAACAGGACGGGAGTCGGGTTTGGGGACCTCCAGTGGTATCTCAGAAAACTCCCCCTCAAACCCCAAGATGGGGATTTTCACACCACAAAGGGGGGTCCCAGGTGCTCCCCCAGCCCCCCAAATATTCGGGGGACCCCCCTAAAGACCCTCCCTAACCCCACAGAGGGGGCTTCAGGAACCCAATTGCCCCCCATTAACACCCAAAGGGGGTCCCAGTGCCCCCTAAACCCTCTTCTCCCCCACCTTAAATCATTGGGGTTCAGACCCTTGGGACCCTCTTGGGATCCCCCAAATCCCTTCATTCCTTCTCCAAACCTTTGGGGTTCCCCTTTTAAGCCTCCTTAAATTTTCAGTCATCCCTTCGGCTCCCTATCCCTAAACCCCTCAGGATGCCCCAAACCCTTCCCAAATTTTCAGGAATCCCCCCAAAACCCCTCGGGACCCCCCCAAAATCTCCTTTTCACCCCCCCCAGGAGCCCAACAACCTGAAGGCCCGGAATTCCTTCCGCTACAACGGGCTGATCCATCGGAAAACCGTGGGGGTGGAACCGGCCCCGGACGGCAAAGGCATCGTGGTGGTCCTCAAGAAGCGCTCAGGTGGGTGCCCCCCACCCACCTTTGGGGACCCCCAAATCTCAGGGGACCCCTTCCCTCTCCCCCCCAAAATTTTCCCTCCTTCATTCCCAGCCAGGAGGAACCACGTTTGTCGTGATATCTGAAGGTCTTGCTCTGCTTTATCCCCTTTTGGGGTGCCCCCCACCCACTTTTAGGGTACCCCCCATCTTTTTCTCCCCTTTTTGGGGTCCCTCCGCCCCTCAGGGGACCCCCAAAATCTCGGGGACCCCCTCAAAGCTTCCCCCTCGGGCAGTGCAAGCTGCGTCCGAGCAGGGATCCGTCGTCACATCTGGGGGTCCCTTCCCCCCTTATCCCTTCCTGGGGTACCCCCACTCCCTTTTCCCCTCTTTTTGGGGTGCCTCCAACCCCCCAGGGCACCCCCAACTCCTCAGGGTGCCCCCCAAAATTCTTGGGGGCGACCCCAAAACTCCCACCTGGAGCGGCACAAACTCCTCTTGTGGATCCATCGCGACACCCCGGGGTGGCCCCACCCTCCTTCTTCCCAATTTTGGGGTATCCCTACATTGGGGTGCCTCAACTTCCCCCAGGGCACCCCCAAATCTCAGGGTGCCCCCCACCCCCCAAGGCACCCCAAAATCCTCAGGGTACCCCCTAAAATCCTTGGGGCGACCCCTAAAACCTCCCGCCTGGAGCGGCGCAAACTCCATGTGCGACACCCCGGGAGCTCCCACCTTCCTTTTCCTCCCAATTTTGGGGTACCCCTACATTGGGGTGCCCCCCAAGACCCCCAGGGCACCCCCAAATCCTCGGGACCCCTCAAAATTCCCATTTTCTCCCCCCAGGGCAGCGCAAACCGGCCACGTCGTACGTGCGGGTGCGGATCCGGCGCGACGCCCGCGGGTCCCTGCGGAGCCTCCGGCACCTCATCAGCAAGAACAAGTACAGGAGGGACCTGAGAATGGTGAGGAGGGGGAACCCCTAAAATCCACCAACCCCCTCCCCCCAAAGTCTTTTCCACCCCTAAAAAATCCCCAAAAAAAAACTCTCCCAAAAATTCACATGGGGAGGAGCCCAAAAAAATCAATAGAGGATCCTGAAAACTCCGGGAGGGGGGCGATCGTGAAATTTGGGGAGGGGAGGGGAAGCCCCTGGGGCTTTGGGGTGCACGACCTCCCAAAACTCCTGGGGGGTCCCTAAATTTGGGGGGTTCATAAAAGTCAAGGGGAGACCCCGAAAATCAAGGGAGGAGCCTGAAATTTGGGAGAAGGTTCTGAAAGTCTTGGGTGGGGAAGTCGCTCCCAGTGCGGTTTCCTGCAGTTTTGGGGGTTCAGAGACCCCAAAAATCTCGGGGGGAGGGGGTCCCCAAAATTGGGAGTCTCAAAAAAAATCTGGGGGAGGCCCCAAAAATCCAGAGAAGCCCCCCTAAAATTTGGGAGGACAAGCTTTAAAAGCTATGGGAGGGGACCCAGGATTTTGAGGGGGTCCCACAACCCAACAGAGGGGTGGGGGGTTTGGTCCCCAAAATCCAGAGGTGGGGTGGCCCCAAAAACCTTGAGGGGGGGGGAGGGAGCCTTAAAAAAAGGGGGGTTTGGTCTCCAAAAACAGAAGGACCCCCCCAAAAAAACCTCTTGGAGGTCCCAAAACCAAAGGGAAAGAGGAAAAATTTCATGACCCTGAAGGGGTTCCCCCAGATTATGGGGGAGATCCCCAAAATCTCCAGGAACTGCCCAAAAACCTGGGGAGAGGGAGGAGGTTGTTTCTATCTTTGGAGGGGGGGGATTTGGGGGTCGTCCCCCCCTCATTTTTGGGGTGCTGACCCCCCGTTTGTGCCCCCCCAGGCCGCCCTGCGCCGGGCCAGCGCCATCCTGCGCAGCCAGAAGCCCGTGGTGGTGAGGAAGAAGAGGGTGAGGGCGGCCAAGGCCCCGTGAATAACCCCTCTAAAACAAAATAAAGGGTCTCAGCAACTCCCTCCAAGACTCTGTGGTGGATTTGGTGGGGGGCAGGGGGGAGAAGTTTTGGGGGTCCCGCTGGGGAATTCTCGCCATTTTGTGTCGCACTTCCCACCATTTTGTCCTCTCATGTTTCCTGCTCTTTTCCCCCACTTTTCCCTCCCTTTTCCCCTCACATTTCCCTCCCTTTTCCCCTCACAGTTCCCTCCCTTTTCCCCTCACATTTCCCTCCACTTTCCCCTCATATTTCCCACCCTTTTCCCCTCACATTTTCCTCTATTTTCCCCTCACGTTTCTCGCCATTTCCCCCTCACAGTTCCCACCCTTTTCCCCTCACATTTTTCTCTATTTTCCCCTCATGTTTCTTGCCATTTCCCCCTCACAGTTCCTGCCCTTTTCCCCTCACATTTCATTCTGTTTTCCCCTCACGTTTCCCGCCCTTTGCTCTCACGTTTCCAGCCCTTTTCCTCTCATTTCCGCCATTTCCCCCTCACATTTCCCGCCCTTTTCCCCTCACATTTCCCGCCCTTTTCCCCTCACGTTTCCCGCCCTTTGCTCTCACGTTTCCCGCCCTTTTCCTCTCACGTTTCCCGCCCTTTTCCTCTCACATTTCCCGCCATTTCCCCCTCACATTTCCCGCCCTTTTCCCCTCACATTTCCCGCCCTTTGCTCTCACGTTTCCCGCCCTTTCCTCTCACATTTCCCGCCATTTCCCCCTCACATTTCCCGCCCTTTTCCCCTCACATTTCCCGCCATTTTCCCCTCATATTCCCCCCATTTTTCCCCTCACATTTCCCGCCCTTTCCCTCCACATCCCCCCGTGTCCCATCACAAAGACACAAAGGCTCGTTAAGAAGCAGAAATACATTTTTCAATGTCAGCACAGCTCCCCTACAAATTAAGGCCTCGGTGGTTTCCCCCTCCCCAGGACCCCCCCTTAGCACCCCAATATTCCCCTGGGGGGGGATCCACGGCCCCCTTAGGCACTTGATCCCACTCCATGGGGGTCCCAGAGCCCCGTAAGTGCCAGATCCTTCCCACGGAGGATCCAGGACCCCCTTAGGTACCCGATCCCACCCCAGGGGGGACCCCAGACCCCAACAAGGGTCCCAATCCTTCCCCATGGAGGATCCAGCACCCCTTTAGGAGCCCAATCCCACCCCGGGGGTGACCCCAGATCCCAATAAGGGTCCCAATCCTGCCCCAAGGAGGATCCAGGACCCCCTTAGGCACCTGATCCCACCCCGGGGGGGACCCCAGATCCCAACAAGGGTCCCAATCCTGCCCCGTGGAGAATCCAGGATCCCTTTAGAAGCCCGATCCCACCCCGGGGGTAACCCCAGACGTCTCTTAGTGTCCCAATCCCTCCCAGGAGTGGACCCAGACCCCAATAAGGGTCAAAATCCCTCCCAGGAGGGGACCCAGACCCCTCTTAGGGTCCCAATCCTGCCCCAAGGAGGATCCAGGACCCCCTTAGGAGACCGATCCCACCCCGGGGGTGACCCCAGACCTCAATAAGTGTCCCAATCCCTCCCAGGCAGGGACCCAGACCCCAGTTGGGATCCCAATCCTGCCCCATAGAGGGTCCAGGACCCCTTTAGGAGCCCGATCCCACCCCAGGGCGGGACCCCAGACCCCAACAAGGGTCCCAATCCTGCCCCATGGAGGATCCAGGACCCCCTTAGGCACCCGATCCTACCTTGAGGGTGACCCCAGATCCCAATAAGGGTCCCAGTCCTGCCCTGTAGAGGATCCAGCACCTCTTTAGGAGCCTGACCCCACCCTGGGAGTGACCCCAGACCCCCATAAGGGTCCCAATCCTGCCCCATGGAGGGTCTAGGACCCCCTTAGGTGCCTGATCCCACCCCAGGGATGACCCCAGATCCCCATAAGGGTCCCAATCCCACCCCAGGGCGGGACCCCAGACCCCAACAAGGGTCCCAATCCTACCCCAAGGAGGACCCAGGAGCCCGATCCCACCCGGGGTGACCCCAGCCCCTGTCCGGGTTCCCCACACCCCTCAGGAGTCGTTTCCCCCTTTTCTCGCCCCCAGACCCCCCCTCAGGCCCTGAGCAGCACCAGCCTGCCCGTCTGGCCCAGGTCGAGGCTGAAGGCCAGCAGGTTGAGGCCGCTGAGCACGGCCACCAGCACGGTCCTGTCCCAGGGGCAGGCCGGGGAGCAGCCGTAGGGCCGGCGCGCCCGGCCCCCCAGGTCCTCGGAGAAGCCGTAGAGCGCCCAGAGCACGGTGGCCGCCCCGTAGGCCAGCGCGCCCAGCCCCGCGTAGACCCCCAGCGCCCAGCGCAGCCCCTCGGGGTCCCGCATCCAGCCGCAGCACCCCCAGCCCAGCAGGCAGCCGCCCACCAGCAGCGCGCCCAGCACGAAGGACACGCAGTAGATGCCCAGGCACCAGCGCCAGGCGGCGGAGCCCGAGGCGGCGCCCAGCTCGGCCGCCAGGCCCAGCAGCAGCAGCGCCACGAAGGCCTCGGCCACCTTGAGCAGCCCCGAGGGGGTGGCCAGGTACGGGGCGGCCTCTCCGGGCCGGGCGCGGTCCCGGGCCACCTCTGCGCCGTAGGCCAGCGCGGCGGCGGCCGAGAAGGCGGCGGCGGCGGCGCGGAGGGCGCGGGGCTGGCCCTGGCCGCCCTCGCGGCCCCGCAGGTGGCCCAGCGGCCACAGCACGGTGGCGGCGGCGCAGGCCAGGCCGGCGGCGCAGGCCAGGGCCAGCGGGACGTCGCGGCGGGGCGGGGGGCGGCGGAGGGCGTCGTTGGCCAGCAGGAGGAGGGTGAGGATGAAGGACAGGGCCCAGGCGGACAGGCAGCCGTCGCCCTCGCCCGGCAGCCACGGCCCCGCCGCCGCCGCCAGGGACAGGGCCAGCAGCGCGCACAGCGCCTGCACGCAGCGAAGGGGGGACGGAGGGCGGCACGGAGCGGGCATCGCGGCGGCTGGGGGGATAAAAAACAGGGGTTAGGGGGTGTCAGGGGAATTTGGAGTGTTGGGGGAATTGGGGTTATCTGGAGACTGGGGCATACTGGGGGACTGAGGGTTATTGGGGAGCTGGGGAGTACTGGGGGCCTGCACGCAGCGAAGGGGGACGGAGGCGGCACGGAGCAGGCATCGTGATGGCTGGGGGATAAAAACAGGGGTTAGGGGTGTCAGGGAATTTGGGAGTGTCAGGGAATTTGGGGTTATCTGGGGACTGCAGGGGTATTGGGGTCAGGACACAGCACAGGGGGATGGGGGGAGGCACGGAGCGGGCATCGCGGGGGCTGGGGGATAAAAACAGGGTGTCAGGGAATTTGGGGTGTTGGGAGGCTGGGGGTGTTGGGGTCAGGATGCAGTGAAGGGGGATGGAGGGCGGCACAGAGCGGGCATCGGCGGCTGGGGGATAAAAACATTGGTTAGGGGGTGTCAGGGGATTTGGGAATGTCAGGGGAATTTGGGGTGTCAGGGGAATTTGGGGGTGTCAGGAACTGGGGGATATTGGGGGCCTGCACGCAGCGAAGGGGGACGGAGGCGCACGGAGCGGGCATCGCGGCGGCTGGGGGATAAAAAGCAGGGGTTAGGGGGTGTCAGGGGAATTTGGGGGGCTGGGGATATTGGGGGCTGAGGGATATGGGGGGAGCTGGGGGTACTGGGGCCTGCACGCAGCGAAGGGGGACGGAGGGCGGCACGGAGCGGGCATCGTGGCGGCTGGGGAAAAAAGGGGTTAGAGGTGTCAGGGGAATTTGGGGGTGTTGGGGGAATTTGGGGGTTTTGGGGGCTGGGGGGATATTGGGGGCTGGGGGGTACTGGGGCCTACACGGCGAAGGGGGACGGAGGGCGGCACGGAGCGGGCATCGCGGCGGCTGGGGGATAAAAACAGGGGTTAGGGGTGTCAGGGGAATTTGGGGGTGTCAGAGGAATTGGGGTTATTCTGGGGTCAGGGGGTTATTGGGGGTCAGGACGCAGCAAAGGGGGATGGAAGGCGGCACAGAGCGGGCATCACGGGGGCTGGGGGATAAAAACAGGTGTCAGGAGAATTTGGGGGTATCTGGGGATATTGGGGGCTGGGGATATTGGGGGCTGGGGGTACTGGGGGTCAGGACACCGCGAAGGGGGACGGAGGGCGGCACGGAGCGGGCATCACAGCGGCTGGGGAAAAAACAGGGGTTAGGGGTGTCAGGGAATTTGGGGTGTCAGGGGAATTTGGGGGTATCTGGGGGGATATTGGGGGCTGAGGATATTGGGGAGCTGAGGTACTGGGGGTCAGGACACCGCAGTAAGGGGGATGGAGGGCGGCACGGAGTGGGCATCGTGGCGGCTGGGGGATAAAACAGGGGTTAGGGGGTGTCAGGGGAATTTGGGGTGTCAGGGAATTGGGGGGTGTCAGGGAATTTAGGGGTGTCAGGGGAATTTGGGGTGTCAGGAACTGGGGATATTGGGGGTCAGGACCTAGCGAAGGGGGATGGAAGGCGGCACAGAGCGGGCATCACGGGGACTGGGGGATAAAAAGCAGGTGTCAGGAGAATTTGGGGGTATCTGGGGGATATTGGGGGCTGGGGATATTTGGGGGCTGGGGGATATTGGGGGCTGGGGATATTGGGGGGCTGAGGGATATTGGGGGAGCTGGGGGTACTGGGGGTCAGGACACAGCGCAGCAGGGACAGAGGGCGGCACGGAGTGGGCATCGCGGGGGCTGGGGGATAAAAACAGAGGTGTGAGGGGAATTTGGGGGTGTCAGGGAATTTGGGGTGTCAGGGGAATTTGGGGTGTCGGGAACTGGGGATATTGGGGCCTGCACGCAGCGAAGGGGGGACGGAGGGCAGCTGGAGCTAAGCATCGCCGGCGGCTGGGGGATAAAAAACAGGGGTGTCAGGGGAATTTGGGGTGTCAGGGAATTTGGGGGATATTGGGGGCTGGGGATGTTGGGAGCTGGACACAGCACAGGGAGACTGGGGGTGGCACAGAGGGGGCATCACAGGGGCTGGGGGAACAGGGGGTTAGGGGGTGTCAGGGAATTGGGGTCTGGGGGGATTTTGGGGGCTGCAGGAATTGTCAGGAGTTGGGGGGTCTTGGTGGGGAGGATCCCCAACATTTTAGGAGTCTCAGGACTCAGGGGGTTCACCCAGAGGTCATGGATGAGGGGTGGTTGGGGGCTATTGGGGGCGAGGGAAATTTGGGGGCTGGGGGTTTGTTGGGGGGCTGCAGGATTGACAGGAGTTGGGGGGGATCCCAGCATTTTGGGGGTCACCCGGGGGGTTTGCAGGGGTCTCCCAGCAGCCCGGGGGTGGGTGCGGTCCGGGCTATGCCCAAATAAGGCCTTGGAGAATCTCCTTCCCCTCCCTCCCCTCCCCCTTTCCTGGGTCGCCCCGCCCCCACCGGGCGCTGGCTGCATCCTGTGGGTGATGCGGCGGGGGAGGGTCCCAGACGTCCGGGGAGACCCCAGGGGAGTCCCAGGGGGTCCTGGGAAGAGGAGGGGGAGTTCCACAGGACCCCCATATGATGTCACCCCCCACACCCCCCCAACCCAGTTCCCCCCAAAACCCCGGAGACCCCCGCCCCAACCCCAGTACTGACCCGAGTGGGTTCGGGTCTTTCCGGAGGAGTTCGGGTCCCTTCGGATCTGGTTCGGGTGTTTCCGAACGGGACGGTCCCGGTTCGGGTCTTTCCGGGCCGGTTCGGGTTCTCCCGTGTGGGTTCGGGTCCCGGTTCGGGTCCCCTCAGGCGGCTTCGGGTGTTTCAAGACGGGACGGTCCCGCTTTTCGGTCCCTTTGGGTTCGGGTCCCTTCAGGCGAGTTCGGGTTCACTCAGGTGGGATCAGATCCTGGTTCGGGTCCTCTCAGGCGGGATCAGGTCCCGGTTCGGGTTCCCTCAGTCGGATTCGGGTCCCTTTGGGTTCGAGTCCCCTCAGGCGGGATCAGATCCCGGTTCGGGTCCCCTCAGGCGGGTTCGGGTCCCTTTGGGTTCGGGTCCCCTCAGGCGGGTTCGGGTCCCTTTGGGTTCGGGTCCCCTCAGGCGGGATCAGGTAACGGTTCGGGTCTCCTCAGGCGGGTTCGGGTCCCTTTGGGTTCGGGTCCCCTCAGGCGGGATCAGATCCCGGTTCGGGTCTCCTCAGGCGGGTTCGGGTCCCTTTGGGTTCGGGTCCCCTCAGACGGGATCAGATCGGTTCGGGTCCCCCTCAGACAGGATCAGATCCCGGTTCGGGTCCCCTCAGGCGGGTCCGGGTCCCTTTGGGTTCGGGTGCCCTCAGACGGGATCAGATCCCGGTTCGGGTCCCCTCAGGCGGGATCAGATCCCGGTTCGGGTTCCCTCAGGCGGGTCAGGGTCCCTTTGGGTTCAGGTGCCCTCAGACGGGATCAGATCCGGTTCCGGGTCCCCCTCAGGCGGGATCAGATCCGGTTCGGGTTCCCTCAGGCGGGTCCGGGTCCCTTTGGGTTCGGGTCCCCTCAGGCGGGATCAGATCCCGGTTCGGGTTCCCTCAGGCGGGTCCGGGTCCCTTTGGGTTCGGGTCCCCTCAGGCGGGATCAGATCCCGGTTCGGGTCCCCTCAGGCGGGATCAGATCCCGGTTCGGGTCCCCTCAGGCGGGATCAGATCCCGGTTCGGGTCCCCTCAGACGGGATCAGATCCCGGTTCGGGTTCCCTCAGGCGAGTTCGGGTCCCGGTTCGGGTCCCCTCAGGCGGGTTCGGGTCCCACCGGTCCGGATTCGGCTCCCGGTTCGGGTCTTTCCGTCCCGGTTCGGTTTCTCCCCCCGAGCAGGTTCGGTTGTTTCCGCCAGGGTTCGGGTCCCTCCGCCGGTCGGTCCCACTCGTGTCTCTCCGGGCGGTTCCCCGGGGCGTGGCCGGAGTGGGGGATGTGCGACGTCAGGGGTCCTCAGTGACGTCAGGGATCACCACGACCCCGTTGGGGGGTCGGGGGTCTCTGGGTGTGCCTGGGATGGGGAGGGGAGGGAAGGGCACCCACGTGTGTTCTCGGCCCGTGGGTGGATGACACGGGGACACAGGGCGGTGCCCCTCCCTTCCCCACCTTCCTCTCCTCCTCCAGGCTCGTTTTGGGCCGTTTCGCGAAGTTTTGGGAAGTTTGGCCGTTGCCAGGGGCAACGCGCCGCCACAGCCCCAAATATTTGGTTTCCGTGGGAACGGCGTGGGGGAACCGACCGTGGGAGGGCTCCACCTATGGAGGAGTTTTAGGGCTCAGGGGGTCCTGGAGCCCCCCAAACCCAACCGGGAGTGGGAGGGGGTCTCCTCGCGGCTCAGCACCTGGGAGGGTGGGAAGGGTGAGGGAGGAGGATTGCAGGGGCGGGGGGACACACATAGGAATGTGAGACCCCACCCAGAGACCCAGAGCCCCACCCATGGATTTGGGACCTGCACCCATGTCCAGCACCCTCCACCCATGGATTTGGGAGCCCCACTCATGAATCAGAGACACCCCCTATATAGATTTGGGCCCCCACCCCGTGGATCAGAGACCCCCACCCCAGGGATCAGAGACCCCACCCAGACACCCACGACCCCCACCCCTGATTTGGGACCCCTGGATCTGGGAACCCCCCACCCATGTCCAGGACCCCCACCCAGAGGCTCAGGACTCCCACCCATGGGTCTGGGACCCCCCACCCATATCCAGGACCCCCACCCAGAGGCTCAGGACCCCACCTGTGTCCAGGACCCCCACCCATGTTCAGGACCCCCACCCACGGGCCCCAGGACCCCCACCCACATCCAGGACCCCACCCGTGTCCCCCTCCCACCTGTGTGAGGACCTCTCCCGCAGCTCTCGGGGGCTCAGGGTCTCTCCTCCTCCTCCCCTCCCCCCTGGGGGTCCTCCCTGGAAATGGGGAGACACACCCATGGGTGCTGGGGAAGGGGAGACCCCCAACACTTCCAGGGGGTCCTGGGGGCCTCAGGGGTTCTGGGGGTCTCAGAGGGGTCCGGGGGTCTCAGGGGTCTCAGGGTGGTCCTGAGGGGTCTCAGAGGGGTCCTGGGGGGGTGTCAGGGGGTTCTGGGGGGACTCAGGGGAGTCCTGGGGGGTCTCAGGGGAGCTCTGGGGTCTCAGGGTGGTCCTGGGGGTTCTCAGGGGGTCCTGGGGGTCTCAGAGGAGTTCTGGGGATCTCAAGGGGGGTCCTGGAGGTCTCAGGGAGTCCTGGGGGTCTCAGGGGGGTCCTGGGGGTCTCAGGGGAGTTCTGGGGTCCTGGGGGTCTCAGGGGAGGTCCTGGGGGGGTCTCAGGGGGTCCTGGGGTGTGTGGGGGTCTCACCTGAGGCTGGGGGTCTTGGAGGGGGTCTGGCCCCGCCAGGCCTCGTCCCCTGCCGGGACCTGGTTTGGGGGTGGGGGGG